>NC_064810.1:116386970-116458785 GCF_023721935.1 Panthera uncia | reverse complement strand
TTTTTTTATTTGATTTTGTTAATCACCTCACCTCCTGAAACAGGAGCTGGTCTGGAATGAGATTTGAGAGATCATTAATCTCCTATAAATATATTTGTTTGGGGATTACAGTTACTCCTATGCAGATGGAGGGTTTATCTTTGCAGCTGAGGGTTCTTTGGGGAACCTCCTCTCTCTTCTTTCTGAGTTTCAAATGAAGTGCTATGTTTTGTACAAAACCTCTTTTGGAAGCTTGTTATGCCAAAAGGAGGAACAGGCGAGCTGGTTCACCTGTCTAAGTCTCCCACCAGTAATTGTGTGGGATCATTATGATCCAGGATCTGGTCCTCAGTTTTTCAGGTTGAGAAAAGTAATTTATATGATTTCAGTTTTTCAGAGTCTGGGAGATAAACTCACAGCAAAATGTTAGACGAAATGACACATTAGTAGGTCACTTGGCTTGAGAACTAGGGCTGTTCCACTGCAAAGAGCTCTTTTCTTTGTCACTCAAAAGACTAAATTACAAATCTGAAGGTAACATGATAAGAGTGGAGCAGAACAAGGGATGCTGGATGTGCTCAAAGTATTTTTATCAAATTATCAGACATGGATTACTTCCTCTGATTCATATTAAAAATGTTCATGATGGAATAACTAATATTGGTCTCTGGGAATCAGCCAGTAAAATTCTTTGATGAGCAAGAGGAAACAATTTAATTCTCCATCTTTTAAGTTTTGTATTCTAGATTTCATTTAAATTGCATGAGAAATGTTATGACAGTACAACTCTTAACTCATGCAATTGAATATGAGAGAGTTTTGGAGTGAAACTCATGTCTTCCTGGTTAGAACTAGAGCACATATGGGTCCCAATATATTTGCAAACTTTCCCTTTGGTTATGTAATTACATTCAGGATGTATATTTGCCTAACGTTGCCCCCAGTTTCTGAAAATGAAAATTGTAATCCCTATCACGCAGATAACATTACGTTCTCTATGGGAGGAAAAATGGTATCTGGTGGACACTTTCAAGTTGATTTATTCATTCCTCATGTACTTAGCTTTTATTTTTAAAAGTAGCTTGCCTTGAAATTTAAAGTGTATGGGACTCACTTCTTCAAAAGTAAATGCAACGGTCCAGCAGATTTAGAAACATCCTTGCCTCAGTGGCTTATCAGTGCATGGTGACCTCTGAAGCCAAATATTCTAATCTAAGCCCGGGTTATTCTTTTGAAAGTATATAATCTATGCAGTCCCAATTTTTTTTTTATTGGATAACTTAGAAGAATTTATTTAAAAATTCTCAGATAACAAAACATTAGACTAACAAACACCTTACATATAGTAACCTGACTTACAGAAGGGCTTATCACTGTACACCATAAGAGTCTACAAAATGCTGTGTAGTCATAAGTGTTCCAACTATCCACCAGGGATTTAAAGACTTATCTTATTTGAGTAAATATATTTTGAAAAATATCATTTATTTTTCTAACTCAAGGGTGATTATTGAGATGTATTTCAAGCACACAAATTTTTCTAGTTAGATCAATTTTCATTGAGATGAAAATGTTGGCAGCTTATAAGTAAATGATTTCAATACGCCAGGTGCACTGATATTTTATCATGAGCTAGCAATGTTTGCTACCTTTGCTGCAATTATTTTTTTATGCGATTTGGAGAAAGATGACGTAGTAAGGATTAAACATAAATTAAATCTAAGCATTTTCTGTAATCTTTTGCACTCTGATAGTTTTGATGATTGACCTTATTTAAATATCAACCACCCAAGGAATAGCAGCGCACGTATATCTTGATATTTACAATCAGAACCCTCATTTCATTAGCTCTGCCTGTCCTTAAGCATTAAATTGTTTCCATTTACCAAAGACAATCTGAATTATGTGAGTTTATCCAAGGTGCCCTTTACATTTTTGTGCATTGCTCTTATAATCTTGGTTATGCTATCAAATCACAGGGAAGAACACAGTGTTCCCTTACATGATTGATTATTTTTGGGTGTTAATACCTAGTACTTGTAAAGAACAGAAGATTTGAGATTTTATCCTGCTTTTTAAGCTAACAAGTTATACTGCCACAGTTTCTTGGATACTGGAGAATACGTGACACTCTAGGGTCAGAGACAAAGGACTTTATCTTTTACAACATAGCAAGCAGCTTGTTTGCTTCGGTTCCCCTTGCTCCCGAGTCCCACAAAGACATATAGAATGCCCCAAATGGATGTTGCACACGCAGTGATTTTGCATTACTGTTGAGGAAGTTTATACATAGATTCCTCAAATGTTTTATAAAGCAACCACCCAAACTTTTCCCTGGAGGGACACATTATCTTTGTTATACTGGGCTATAAACAGACCTGTGCTCTTTTCTGGACAAAGTTACTATCTCTGTGTTCCAAGATGCAAAGATCCTTGAAAAAAAAATCTGGAATGAAAAACATACCCATACCTCTGCTTGCAAGATGTGCAGAAAAACAAGAGACTCGCAAGACTTGCCTCCCAACTATACTCGATAGAGATATGTTTTATGGTACTTAATGAGAAAAAGTATTCTTGACAAATTAAGACTTTTAGATAGAACACTGAGACACTAAATATTCAAATAGACAACGGCCAGACCATATGTGAAAATTGAACTCCCTGTGGCCCCTAACCTTTGCAGCAACCAGCCCTGGAAGCCAAACCACAATCTCTGTACAAATCAGCCCTAAACAGACAGGACTTGGTCAGTGATTGCTAGCTTTCCTATTTTGCCTCCCTGCTTCCAACTCAGGACTAGACAATGAAAGCCCAATGTATTTCCCAAACCAATCACATAAAAGGCCTTGCTTGCAGTTAGCAAGCTTCCAGCTCCCTTCTTCCAAAAACCTTCAATCAGGTATACCTAAAGTTTTTCCTTTGTATCCGCTATAAGCTGTTCCTACTGCCTGTCTGGTTTGAGTCTCTGCCAAACCCAAGTGATAGGACTCACTCTCTTGTGATAATAAGCTCTGAATTGCCTCGTTTACATTTTATGGGTCTCCATTTATTTCCACCATACACATATTTAGAAAAATATAAATGTGAGGAATGAATCCAACAATAGTTTAATTTTGTAGAAGAGACTAACTTAAGACATTATGGCTGTGCGTGTGTGTGTGCGTGTGTGCGTGTGCGCGCGCGCACGGGCGTGCACGTGTGTGTGTTTGGAAAGATCTGAATTAGAATTCAGGGAAATATTCAATCTAAATGGTATAATCTTCTGGGCTTGTATATATTTCTGATGTAGGTTCTCAACATTAATGACAACAGAAGTCTCATAGTTTCCTTAAATTATAGATTCAGTCTTTGGAAACATAGAATGCCATGTAGCTAGAGATACTCACCATGAATCAGTTCTTAAAGTCCCTCCACCATATAAATATTTAAAAATCTATTAAAAGTCATGTTGCTTTTATAACCTTACTACCCATGAAATGGTTTAGAGATAACCTTCTATCCTGTTGTTCTTCATTGCAAAGGAAGAAGGGATTTTGTAAGCAATAGCTGACCTTATCAGTATTGGTGACATTTTGCAGCAATTGAAGAGCCCTTATAAAATGTACATACTGAAAGGTAAGAGGCAGCAGGATTTAAAAAGTATGCCCTTACGATAAAGACCAAAGAAATTTCATACAGAAGTTACTGCGTTTTATAGTTTTGGCTGTGTCGGGCAATATTAGGTATTTAAGCATATTTGTTTAATAAATGTGAGAATATTTTTAGAGGCAGAGTTGTGAACTTAAGGCTGAGTTGCAAATTCAACTTGATCTTGTAGCCTTGAACACTCGGGGACAAGGAGGAGGCACGTGGCTGGGGATTAGCACCTTATCTGTAGCCTCCTGATCCCTGTATACAGTTCAGTGGATATTTCAGAGCTATCAAGATGGTCACCATTATTAAGCACAGAAACAGCTCCACTCTGTGATCTATAAATGCTCCCACCCCCAGGGAAAAACCTCCATGGGAAAGTAAAGCTTCCAAAATAATTGGGCTAATTATAGACTTGGAAATAATGGCATTCTAGCTATGCAATGACTAAAAGTGGGAGGACGAAGATGAGAATGACTCTCGTTCATGTTTCAGAAAACCTGACGAAATGATAGAGAGCTTAGAAGTAAGACTCAAAAACCATATCTATACCATTTCTGACATGTGATTATCAGCTTCACACTTCCTGCTCAGGAAGCTCAGTCATTGTGAAGCAGCCGGTTTTATTTTCAGAAGGTTTAAATATTAAAAATATTGGCTTGATAATAAGACAAAACGGGCCATCCTATAATATCCATCCCTGTTCTTGCCTTCTAGGGAATACAGCCAATCTTTAAAAATATTCAGGAGAATGGGGCACCTGGGCTCAGTCGGTTAAACATCCAACTTCGGCTCAGGTCATGATTTCAACGGTTCGTGGTTCGAGCCCCGTGTTGGACTCTGTGCTGACAGCTCAGAGCTTGGAGCCTGCTTCAGATTCTGTGTCTCTGTCACTCTCTGCCCTTCCTCCACTCATGCTTTGTCTCTCTGTCTCTCAAAAATGAATAAACATTAAAAAAAATTTTTTAATATTCACAGGGAAAAGTCTGACAGGCCTTCCCCATATTATCCCAAGTTCCAGAATAAGTATACATTATTGTCTTGATCAGTCACTTTGATACCCTTTTCCAAATCTCCAAGCATTCAGATTGTCTTCTTTGGGATTGCGTTTATTTGTAGGCACTCTTTGAAAGGAGAGTGCTATACCTGGATGTAATTCTCCAGAGTGAACTCATTAATTTATAACTTAGCAGGACCACTATCACTCTTGATGTGAACATTGCACTATATTAACATTTTGAGCTGTGAACAAGTTAATACCCCAGGAGTATCTGTTAAGGTAGATCATTTGTTCCATATTTATGCAACTAACCTTGTAAATCTGCACCTTGAGATTATGCTTCTTCAGATTATGTATCATTTTATTTTTTCTGAATACTGACTTCTGTGAGTCAACGTCTCCTGTCATTCAATGGCTGGGTTACACCTCCTTGTTTCTGTGCCAACTAGCCACCAAATAATAAACTCCCTTCCTTATTTTCCTGTAAGTTCTTGATAAGAATGTAGAAATAGTAGGGTACTGAGCACGGGTCCGAAGCGACACCTCAGTTGCCAGACACAGGAACAGCATTAATCTTTTTTCTTCCTCCCTCTTCCCCAAGCTAACTCACATGGAGAGAAAAGGGGCCTGTGATTAGAATCCCATGGCTGGGGCATGGAGGTAGAAAGGTGTTCTGCAAGAAACGAGATGTGTACATTTCCGAGAACATGAGAAGAACTGCTTCTTAAGCCAACAGGGCAAAGAATTCTATATCCAGCCTAGATTCTGAACAGCCTGGTGATATGCCAGGATGAGGTGGATGGTGTATTGAGTTTGGGATAATACAATGAGTTCAGCATAATTTATGTTGAATTTTAGGCCAATTTTATATCTAAGTCTTTTAGGCATTGGGTCAATAGAATTGGCAATGTGTGTGAAACATAACCTAAAGCTGTGTATTGAGTCATCAATATGGAAGTGATGGCTGGCCTGTAGGAGTGAGATCGGAGAACGGATGTTGGTAGAGAAACTTAAGAGAAGTTGTTGCATTTGAGAAGCAATGCCTTGGTGCTGATTATGTATAGCCAGTGGGGAAACCAGAATTAGAGATATAGAAAAAGACTGAATAATGCCTTCCTCTGGCTCACCTGAATAGCATCATACGGTGCCCCTCCTGGAGGCTGCGCTCTGCGTTGTAGGCCAAAGGTAGCTCTGTTTCTGTACTAGGCCAATCCTTGAAAGTGACCTAAAACATGCCTAAAGTGAATCTAGGGTAGGATTTGTTTTCATATAGTTTTATTTTCCCTTGCTTTTGTGTTATAAAAAGAAAACAAAACAAAAAAAACCTTTCTCTTGAACAAATGACAGTATAGAATATAGGATATAAACTTAGAAAATCAAACTAAAAGCAAACAAAAAATCAATTTTCTGATATAACATGCAGAAAGAATAAAACTATTTATTGTTGAACTTCTAAAAGAATTCACTGCTGTGTCAAAATCTTGTTCTAGAGTAATAAAAATCCAAGTGGCCAGATAAAAATGCTAATTAAATTGGCTTTTAGCTCCAGCACTGTGAGGTTTGGGATAATTACTGGCCATTCTCTGTCACATCAAATGAATGAGGCTTAACCTTAAGACTATCAGAGGAAAATCAACATTCATAAAAGCTGCTTCAGGTTCTCCTTTACTTTTTTGATGAGTCATTATCAAAGAACTTCTACTTGACTTCTTGTAGGACGCTCTAAGGCATCTGTCATTTAGTTGCCTTTTTTCCTTTTTAAAAATTAATTAATTAATTAATTAATTAATTTTAATAATTGCTTTGGACCTGGAGGTGAGGAAGGGCTAAAGACTTGCCAGTTATTTGTGATACTACCTTTGGTATTTGTGACTTTCTCAGGGCAAATACAGGTGGATGCTTTATTTAGCTAACTGATTAATTTCACTTGCGAAGCATTTAAAAAATTTCAAGAAAAACCGATTGTTTTGCTGAATTGATAAAATCAGGTGGTACTTTTGGTGCCTTAGGGAAGTAGGTAAATTGGGATTCAAATAATCCAAGAGGTTTTCCAGCTAGACTTGTTTGCACCAAGATGGACTTAATGTCTTACTCTGTGAAAATAGACCTTATTATAAATTCATATATATATATATATATATATATATATATATATAAAGAGTCTTGGTCTAAATCATGTCTAAGGTGTCGTTAATGCTTACAGTTTGTATATCATTTTAAGTTAAGGTGAATTTTTTATTAGATAGTTTCCAGAGGAATCCTTGGTTTGAACACTGTTCTGGCAGACATTGCAATTTGGGATCCAACTTGAGTACAATTGAAGCAAACCTTGTCTTTAAAACTTATCTACTCCTGGGGCGCCTGGGTGGCTCAATCGGTTGAGCAACTTCGGTTCAGGTCATGATCTTGCAGTTTGTGAGTTCAAGCCCCGCATCCGGCTCTGTGCTGGAAGCTGAGAGTCTGGAGCCTGCTTCAGATTCTATGTCTCCCTCTCTCTCTGCCCCTCCCCAGATCTTTCTCTCTCCCCCCACCCCCATCTCTCTCTCTCTCTCTCTCTCTCTCAAAAATAAATAAACATTAAAACTTCTCTACTCTAACTTTATTTCAATTTCCCTCATGCACCAAACTTTGACTGTCTTACATACCAGTATGGTCAAGCTGTTCTGAGCAAGCAGCCTCATGATCTTCTGAAAGAGCAACATCCTGAAAAAATTTTACATGATCACAATCTTGGGGTGGGGAGGGGATTGTCTGGGTGGCTGGGTCAGTTAAGTGACTGATTCTTGCTTTCAGCTCAGGTCATCAACTCACAGTTTGTGAGATCTAACCCACATGGAGCTCCACTCTGATGGCATAGAAGCTGCGTGGGATTCTCTCTCTCCCTCTCTCTCTCTGCCCCTCCCCTGCTTGCGTGTGCGCTCACTCTCTCTCTCTCTAACAATAAATAATGAAACTTAAAAAAAAATAAAATGATCACAATCTTCGGGCACCTGGGTGGCTTAGTTGGTTAAGTGTCCCGTTCTTGATAATGGCTCAGATTGTGCTCTCACAGTTGTGGGATCCAGCCCTGCCTCAGGCTCTGAGCTGAGTGTGCAGCGTGCTTGGGATTCCCTCACACCCCCTCCTCCACTCATGCTCACTCTCTCTCAGAATAAATCCAAGTAAATAAATAAATAAATGAATGAATGAATGAATAAATAAATAAATAAAATGATTACCGTCTTTCTTACACAGGGCTGTCTCCAGTCTCAATTCTCAATTCCTGTGTAAATGGAAGTTTTCATCCTAAAGAATCAATCTTCATTCTAAAGAATCATACTTTAGATTCTAAACCATAAACTTTTATTCATAACATCAGAATAAGACGTCAGGCCTCAGTCACAACATTGTGTGGAGACTGAATTGTGCTTCTGACTCTCTGCAAACCCTATTTCAGACCAAAAGCATAAATACTGCATTCAGTAAAGCCGCATCCAAATGAAGCTCAGAACTTTCAAACCACTGACATCACTCTGTTTGATACCTCTAGGCCTCAGTGACTTCTCATTTGTAAAGAGCAAATTTTGGAAAATTGTAGCTTGTACCTATCGTAACCGTGCCTCCTGCATGATGTAAATGCTGTCACTAGATGACAGTGTGGCTCCTGAGAACGATGCATCGAGCCCGCTAGCCCAAACCCCTGAAAGCATCCTTAATTCCTCCCCCTTCCTCTCCCTCCAGTTCATCCTCTGCTGTTTGCTCTCCTTACAATATGTAGCTTTCCCTTTCAAAGGCCACCCCCCCAGTCCTTGCCATCACTATCTCTTACCTGAGGCATTGCAGCGTGCTCCTTGCTGGGCTTCTCACTTCCATTCTCACTCTCCAATAGCTCATGCTCCACTCAGGAGTAAGGATGACCTTGTAAAGACTAATATCAGTTTAGACATTGCTAAATAAAACCATGGAATTAGATCCATACACCTCCCCATGACTGAGAAGGGTTTGCGTAGCCACTTTCTGCATGTCTCTTCCATGAATTCTGTACCTTCTCCCTTTTTCTTGTTGGACCCCACCTGCCCTGTTCTACTTTCTCTGAAAATCACACAGATGGATTTTCCTGACTCAGTGCCTTTGGCCTTCCACAGAGTAATTCATCAGGGCTTGGTGCGTGCTGGGCTCCTTTGCATGCTTAGCCTCCTGGCTCATTCCCCACTCTGTTCCTTCTCTTTACTTCCCATCACGTCATTGCGTTTATTGCCTTTATGGCATTCAGCACACAATGATTTTATTTATTTATCAGGTGTTTATTTTCTCCCTGTGCCCTGGAAAATACAAGTTTCCAAGGACAAAGTCCTGCCTTTCTTGTTCCCCTTTGTATCTTCTTCTGCATCCAGACTAGCAGCTGACCAGGAAGTACTCAATAATACTGACTGAACTAGTGAGCTATGTAATCATTCACTGACAATATGAGAAATCCAATTCCAGGTACCAAATATCCATTTTACAATGTAAAACTTGTTTTTACAAATTCTGTAGTGATGCAATTTTTTTTTTTTAAATTTACACAGCCCCAACACAAAGTAGGATGACGTAATGGAGAGAACATAGATTGCAGCATCAGACCAGACTAGATTTAAATTTCAACTCTAGTGACCATCTGAGATGACTAGTTTTAGTTTTCAAAGTCAGGATGGTGTTTAATTTTGGGAAGGGAGGAAGTATGAGAGCAGGTTCTGTGATGTTTCTAATGTTTAACTTCTTCATCTGAGCAGTGGTTATATAAGTACATTGACTGATAATTTATTGACTTGTAACTTATGATAGATGTGATCTTATAAATCATATATATTATATAAGTTATATGTATATTATTACATATAATAAGTATATATTTTGTATATAATTGTATATAGTGTAGTTATGCATAATAAATTATGTATATATATTTATATATGTCAATATAGCCATATATATATATATGTAAAATCCTTAAGTTAAAATGTGTATGAAATAGTGAATTACTAGGTCCAAGGGTCTACATTCCCATCATTTGGTCACTCATTCACTCAATAAATGTTTACTGTTTATTTACGAGTTGCCATTATTAACAGGACCTTGACAAGTCAGAATAATCTCATTTAAATGTCTTTATTATTTAATAGCCAAATATATAGCACATTTTACTTTTTTACAATTAGTGAAGTGTTTTTAATATTTTTAAATATTACAATTTTATTAAGATAAATAAAATATTAAAATAAAAAAACAATTTTTAGTATTTTTTTCTACTGAAATTTGTTTTCTTGTTAATTATGCATTCACATGTTGTTAATTTTTCTTTGGAAGTGGCAAGTTCTTTCAGTATTAATTAAGAATTGATTATTTTATTTAGTATCATTCCTCATTTTCCCCTTTACGGAAGAGGATCCTGGAGAGAGGTTGTGGCTCTGTAAAGTGCCACCAAACTTCTCCTATCTCTCTCTCAATTATGTTCTCACTCTTTTATGTGGCAAGAGATTAGAAGGCAGTATACTAAAATATTGTTAGACACTTGATGATGCTCTAGAGAAGTTGAATTTTCTTCTTTATAAATTTAGTGTTTCTAACTTTCACATTTAACGGCTATAGGGTTTGTAATTTTAAAAATACATAGAAGCTAAGTCAGTTAACACAGGATTTGGTGCACAGAATATGTTTTTTTCTACCTAGGGTGCTTATTTTCTTCTTTTATTCCTTCTTCTGCTGGATATTTTCCATGCTATAAAAATTCTAGGATACTTATAATAATATAAGGATAGAATAATATTATAATAATCCATACCTTCTGTGAAATTCCTCAGTGGGAATATGTGTCCATCTTAGAAGACAAGTGTAGAAATCTCATAGGAGAACGAAGACACGAGACGTTAGTGGCTTAGCAGAGGTAGTAGCAGCAGTGAGGGTAGCACTGCGTGTCCTCTCAGAGTCTGTTGATGGGGCTGTTGGTGGGGCTGTTGATGGGAATGTTTAAGCTCTAGATTGATGATGTTGACAGTGGTGATGGTTGAAAATACTTATTGACTGATATGCGTCAGTCATTCTCTCTATGCTTCGTCTCATTTAATACAACATGCGCATGTTGTAGGTTTTAATGTTATCTCTATTTACATAAAAAGATACAAGGCAGGGTACAGTTTGTGTAATTTGCCCAGAGACACCCAGCTAGTAAATGGTGCATGTAGGATTCAAACCTCATTGACGTCTGACATCAGGGACCAGGATCAGCAGTGAATGGGCCAGGAATAGTGAATATGGCCGGCTCGGGGCAAATGAGTGGTTTCTGGCCCCAGGGACTTTACTATCTCGTGGTGATACAATATGAGCAGAGTGTTCATTTTAACATAGATTGATAAATGCTGTTCCAGGAGGAAGCGTAACACTGTCAGAGCATAAAAGGCTGAGTCGACCCCATGTTAATGTAGAGTATTTTTTTCTTATCCCTGAAGAAGTGTTTTTTTTGCTACAAGAGTAACTTAGTTTCAGTGAAACACAATCCAAATACCCATATATGTAAACGGAAGACAAATTTAAAACAAACAGAAATTTTATAAAGCTATCCCTTAAAGAAGGTGTTATCTTTTCAGACCTTTTTCTACAAAATTTTTACAGAATTGGGATCACAGAGCATGCATGCTATGCTAACCAAGGCTTCCATGAGTTAGGCCTTACCGCTTGTTGTATCCTTAGCTTACAATATTCTTTCTTTCAAACTTCTGTCAATTTCTATTGCTTAATGTTTCACTTTAATGTTACTTAGCTTGAAAACAAATTAGGTTACTCTTTTAAATTTGTTCATACTACAGCTGATATTTTTGGTATTTGCACTTATTACAACTTCTTATTAGATTAGAGATACATATTTAAGCAGAGATTTTTGTATTCATTACTAACTCTTCCTTTATGAATATTTCCTTCATATTAAATGACACGTGTTGGAAAGGTGATCACACATTAGCAGCATCCTTTCCATTTATAGGTTGTTATATTTGAATATTGGACACTGAGAGGTTTTTTTTTTTATTTTTAAAATTTTTTTAACGTTTTTTTATTTATTTTTGAGACAGGGAGAGACACAGCATGAACAGGGGAGGGTCAGAGAGAGGGAGACACAGAATCTGAAACAGGCTCCAGGCTCTGAGCTGTCAGCACAGAGCCCCGTCGGGCTCGAACTCACGGACCGTGAGATCATGACCTGAGCCGAAGTCGGCCGCTTAACCGACTGAGCCACCCAGGCGCCCCTGGACACTGAGAGTTTTGAGTTCAATGATGGGAGACTTTCCTAAAGGTAACCGTAGAGAACCGCTTGATAAACATTTGTTGAACTAATGATACATTTTGAACATAATTTAATTATTTTCTACATTACTTTTTTTTTAAGTTTATTTATTTTGAGAGAGAGAAAGTGGGACAGGGACAGAGTGACAGGGAGAGAGAGAGTACTGCACTGTCAGTGCATAGCCCGATGTGGGGCTCGAACTCACAAACTGTGAGATCATGACCTGAGCCAAAGTCAGTTGCTTAACTGACTGAGCCATCCAGGCACCCCTCTACCTCATCTTTTAATACTATTTATTAAATGTCCATACCATAAACTATTTATTAATTCCAAATAGCTGAACAGCTTGCCTTATTTACATTTTTATCAGGAATGTGGCAGCAATGAAAATACACTTTTATCCAAAATATAAATGTCTAGAAATAGAATTGCTATATATAAAAAGATTTGCATTTTAAGATTAATAACAACTAATAGAATGTGATAGAATAACACTCAGAGATCTATACAGTATTCAGGACAGGCCATTTATTTAATAATTTGCATTTCCTTGGTCTCCTAGAAAAGCAGTCATATCTAATTGTATTCTTTAGTTATGTTTTCCTTTCTTTCTCTCTTTTTGTTGTTGATATCCTACTCTGGTTGAATGTACAGAGATTATCCAAAGTTGATGAGTTCAAAATTAGGAAGAATGGTAAAGAAAAAGACTCAGTTATTAATGATGATTTATTTAAGACATGACACATTAGGGCCATGCTTATATTTTGAAAGTATAATCTCATTTTTCTCATACCACATTATTGAAGCCCATCTATAAATCTTGGGTGGTTGGTATTGATTTTATTTGTCATTACGATAGTGTTTTTGCATATCTGACAACTTAAAAGCAGACGTTTGAGTACAGTTATGAATTATTATAATACAATTTTCATAAATTAAGTGGTGTCACTACTTATCTTGCTTCATCATTAACTCACATTATGGTTGTATAACTATAAATATAATTCAGGAACACTTTTATCTATGCCACGTAATTTTATAGTTAAAGCATTCTTCAAGATTTAATAATTGTACAAATTTAATTATATGGTAGAAAGTGCTAATTGGCTCCCAGAATTCCAACCTTCTTTTCCTCCTTAATAATAAAACTGTAATATTATTTGGGGTAACAATGAGCCTTGCTAAGAGTCTTGATTTCTATAGCTTCCTGGCAGCTGGGTGTAGCTACATAACCGAGTTTTGCCGTAGTAAATGTAATGAAAACTGTCTATGGCTCTGGATAATTCTCCTTTTCCCTTTATTTCTACCACTTGCTGCCTTGAGATCAAGCAGTCATCTTTGACCACGAGGATATGCCTTAAGCGGTTGTGAGCCAGCTGACAATGGAGCCCAGAAACTAGCCCTGAATTGTCTATATCTGAATTTGCTTTTATGAGAAAATACAACTTTTTGTTTGAGCCTAGTTATTTAACATGTTTGGCATATACCATCACACTTACTCCTGGTACAAAATATTGATATTTATTTCAAATATCCAGACTATGTTCAGAAGCCAGATTGCCAGGTTCAGTGTCCATTATTGTCTACGGAGTGTTAAGTGAGTTCAACTGTAAATCATAAGGTAGAGGAGATAAGATCTGCCTGTTGCCTAGGAGGGCAGGTCTGATAGGCTATCCCAAGGAAGTCAATGTTTTCCTCCCACTATATATTCACTCCTTATTTTAACTACCTATTACTATGTTACAAATTATCACACATGAGTGGATTAAAACAAAGTACATTTATTATCTCACAGTTTCCATAGTTCGGGAGTGTGGACATGGCTTTGATAAGTTTTCTGCTTCGGGGTTTCATCCGAAAGCGGTGGTGAAGGTATGGGCTATGGTCTAATCTCAAAGTTCAACTGAGGAGAGAATGCTTCTAAGTAATGTGGATCATTACAGAATTCAGTTTCTTGGGGACTTTTAAAGTGAAGCCTGAGCTCTTTGTTGGCTCTCAGCAAGAGGCTGCCCTCATTTTCTAGCCAGTTGTTGACCGGAGTTCCTCCTCTCTACCTCACCTTGTAGACTTCCCCAACAAGGCCACTTCCTTCATCATAGCCAGCAAGAGAGAGCATTTCTAGCAATACAGATGTGGGCATTTTATATACCATAATCACTAAAGTGACATCCTCTCACCTCTGCTCTGTTCTATGGGTTGGAAGACAGTCACAGGTCCTACTCACACAAGACAGGAAGGGACCGCACAAAATGTGGGTGCGAGGAAGCGGGGGTGAAGGGGGATCATCTCAGAATCTGTGTGGCACAGTTCCTTGAAACACTTAATTGTTTTTCCTTCTTGTCCATTATATGTTTCCACTTACCTTTTACACTTATTGACCTAAGGTCATTTGCAGAATCTTATTTTGCAACAATTTCTTTGAGCTGTATTGTTTCCCAAGGAGTCAATGGAAACCCACCTGGCTTTGGAACCATCTGCAGACACAAACTATACTTTTCAAATCTTGCACCCAAACCATCACGGATCTTAAGTAATTCTGATCTAAATATTTATCTCAGTCGTTTACCATTGAATCAGCTCAAGAAAAAAGAGAAATTTGCACTTAAATTGATTTTGTCCGTTTTGAGATAAATAGGAAATGTATATGCTTACTGTATGAGAAAATATTCATACTCACATGCTCCTGCATTATTGAGAATGGCATTGAATACAGAATATAGGCAAAGACAAATATTTTGCACACAAGGTAATGGTTATTCACTGAGGTTAACAATGGAAGTCGAGTAGAAGTATACTTTTGTTCCTGGGTCAACACCAAATATTTAAATCAGGGCCTAGAATATTACATAAATGAAGAGCTATGTTTTCTAGCATGGTTCCCAGACTCTCAATCCTAGTTGCTGAATATTCCTTTGGCATGTTTTAGATTTATGAAACTTTGTTACCCTATTTAGAAAATTGGTGATAATTAAAAAAAAATTGGGGATGTCTAAAAAATTGGCAGGATAGAAATAGAGAGCTTTTGCAATGCAGTTTTGAGAGAGATATGGAGAGCTGAGCTAAATATACTGCAGCCTTAGGACTGTGTTTGTCAGTATTCAGGAGAAGGGAACTGATACACAGGTGAAGGGGCTGACCGTTGCATGGTTTACTTCTCGAACCTGCTAAGATCTGGCACGAGGCAGTACATTATAGTGTTACAAGGGCAAATTGTGGAGAATACTGAGTTCACATTGTCAGGGTAAATTTTCTTGATGGGTGACCATGGCAGGATCATTTATTATATTTGAGCCTCATTTTCCTCATCTATAGATTGGGATTACAATGCATACCTTTCGTGGGTGTCACTCAGTATTCAATGAGATAGTGTTAATAAAGTGCCAAACAGTTCCACAAGGGATGTATATATAACTGTAAAGCCAAAATGGAAAACGGATAATGTGTATGAGTGTGTATGTATGTGTCTTTACTTGTGTGTGTGTGTGTGTGTGTGTGTGTGTGTGTTTATTTTGGACACGTAAGGGTTGTAAAAGGAAAATCATCCTTGAGTGTTCCTCTAAAGTTATCTATAGAAAAATATCTAGTAAATTCATTTTTTGTAGTATTAATATACAATTTTTTAAATACTTATCTATTTTTGAGAGAGGCAGAGTGTGAGCAGGGGAGGGACAGAGAGAGAGAGGGAGACACAGAATCCAAAGCAGGGTCCAGGTTCAGAGCTGTCAGCGCAGAGCCTGACGTGGGGCTCGAACTCACAGCCATGAGATCATAACCTGAGCTGACATCGGATGTTTAACTGAATGAGCCACATAGGCGCTCCCCATTTTTTGTAATATTGAAGCTTATTACAACACAGCCCAAAAGCTGATAAAAGACCAGCAATAGAGTCTGCCTATTGGATATTTTATTTTATGTGCTTAATACATTTATGGGCTCATAGTAGACCCTCAATAAATATGAATTCCTTTTTTTAACTATCCCCAGTCCATTATTGAAATTCAATAAAATCTCTCTGGATACAAATGCCTTTAATTTTATAAAATGAAAACTTTTGTGCCAAAAAATGCACTTAAAATTTCTTTAGGAGAATCACAATCTAATTTACTCTTATTCTAGTAAAATGTGCTTATGGATAGAAATTATGAGGTGATATCCTTTGTGGGAAGAATTTGCGAAATTAATTTCAAAGAAAAACCCATAAATCTGTGAATGATTAAGATTCACTTGTATATTAAGTGATATTCTACTTTCAAATTTTTTCTGAGAACATTTTTCAACATGTGTATTAGAAGCATTTTAATATTTTCAATGGCACATTATATAGCCTTATCCCAACTGCTAAAAATAAACCTCAGAAATTTTAAAGAAACCAGACTTTGACTAAATCTGCTCTTAAAAGCTGTTTCTCTGCATTGCAAAGTCACATTAGTGTTCTAGACTTCAAAAACTCATTCAGTGGTATACATCTTTTCTGATCTTTCTGGTCTTTGCGTGTTATCAAGTGTATTATCTTAAACTCATTTTATACTGCAATTAAATCATTTCTGTACTAATTCACTTGTAATAAGTTTGGTATAATCTTTGAATTTTATGGGTAGGTATTATCTGTTAACTGTGAAGTATTAGTAATAATCAAGAATGAATCTATTTGGAATTAAAAATAAAACTGTGAGTGCTTTCTGGTATGTTTATTTTCCATCAACATGTATATAGAATATACCTGAGAACAGATATCCAACCTGGATGCTGAGTAGCTATGGAAGAGCTGTGCTAAGTGTTCGGTGCTTGTAAAATTAGCAACATCTGTTGCATAAAGTGAATGTAGTAGCATATAATAATAAACATGTGAGTTGAGTGTTTGGGGAATGACATAAGACACATGAGAAGTCTACTCTCATTTAACTAAATCTTGAAAAGTATTGGAAAAAAAAGGAAAGCCATATCTGATGAAATAATTAATATAAACAAGAATTCTCTTAGGCATTGCACTAAACTTGAAGTCAAAAGTTATGATTACGTCCCTGATTTTATACTTGCTAGCTGAGTGAAAGCAGCAAGTCATTTAACATCTCCAAGTCACAATTTCTTTATCAGCAAAATTGAGATACTAATAGCCACTTCACATAGTTGTTATGAGGCTTAAATTAGACATGTGGAAGTTCATTGCAAATTGCTGGACAAATGTTACTCATAACTAAAGTGTATATGAAAGTACTTTGTCAAATATGAAACCCTATTCAACCCTACATATTATTACTGAAAAGTAAATACAGATTTTTTTCAATAATGGTATTATTAGAATATATATTGAACGTTAACTTATTCAGCAAACAGTAGTTCCCATAAGGCATACTTGTTTTGGAGTCACCAAAAAGCATAAATAATTCTTAGATATTTTCATCTATGTTTGATTGTCTACATGAATCGTGATGCTGAAAATATAACTGATGTAGATGGGGTCTGTACAAATGCTGTTTACAGCAAGGAAATTGGTTGAAATTTGACCAACTACAAAACACGGGAAAATGAGTAAACTAAGGCCTGCTAAACAAGAGTTAGATTCCTTTTCAAGTTTTCTTTTTAAGGTAATTATTTCATTTTCCTAAAGGCTTAGTATCTTGTTTCCATCTTCTTGTTGTTACTACTAATTCCACCAGTAAGGAAGCGTCTCAGGTGTTTTCTTCAAGTTTCACTTGGTTTCAGATTGAAAGAGTTGATTTCCCTTGGTCTGATTATCAGTAGAGCAATGGTAGGACTTCCCTGGAATCCACCACGTGGAGAGATAGTGTATAACACACATGGGAAAACAGGGAAATATTAACCAATGGATTTTGTTCTGCTCTGAGTGATCCATGATTAACATAACAAGATGGGTGATTTCCCCCAATTTGTCTCTTTTCTCCCTAATTTTAAAAATTGATCTCTAGGGGCGCCTGGGTGGCGCAGTCGGTTAAGTGTCCGACTTCAGCCAGGTCACGATCTCATGGTCCGTGAGTTCGAGCCCCGCGTCAGGCTCTGGGCTGATGGCTCAGAGCCTGGAGCCTGTTTCAGATTCTGTGTCTCCCTCTCTCTCTGTCCCTCCCCCGTTCATGCTCTGTCTCTCTCTGTCCCAAAAATCAATAAACGTTGAAAAAAAATTAAAAAAAAAAATTGATCTCTATTACTTGTATGCAAGGTTTGCATGTGGAGTATGTTGAGCAAAAGACTAAATTCAGATATAGATTCAGATGCTAGCTATGGACACTGGAGCAAGCTGTAACTAGTTGAGTCTTGGTTTTATGGTCATTAAATGGGAAGAAATAATATTTACTGTAAAGTGTCCTTGGCTACTCATCGGGCTACTCTTTAAATTTTTATATAAAAAGCTCCACCAAAACATCTCATTATTCCACCAAAACGTCTCATGCCAGGGACATTAATCATCTGGATGTCTCTGTATCTCAAGGATGTTTTCCAGTCTTCTATGGAAATTTGACCCCTCGTCAGCTTTTGCTTGAAGTGATCATCCATACCCAAACAGTTTCTTCTGATAGGCATCGATGATACCACATTTTTCCTGTTTTTCCTCTACTTCACAAGTCATGCCATCTCATTCTCAAAAGAGTCATTGTAAGTGACCCAGAGAATACACAGAGTTTTCAGAGGCTTTCTTTCTTCTCACTTTGCTCTCTCTCTAAGGGAATTTCATCCTTTTTCTTGTTGTTATTTATCATCCACGAAATAATGACTCACCATTACATAACCATACCAAATCTCTGCTTTGAGCACCAGACCTATGAATCAAAGCACCTTCAAAATTTCCACTCTTGTGGGATGTTTCAGTCTTATCTCAGATTCAGCATGTCCTGAGACTGAATTCCTGATCTTATAAATCCTCTCTCCCAAAACAAATAACAAGACAATGACAAAGCATTATCCCTTGTTTCTAATTGAACATTTCCTGTCATGGTGATGAATTTCAACACCAATCTAAGCGCACAAGTCTTCCAAAACCTGGGGATTATCAACACTGGCTTCTTTTCCTCCCAGTCACTCATTATCAAGTTCTGACAATTTTACATCTTTAATACATTTCTTATTCACTTCTGTGTCCCCATTGCCCCCAAGTTCAAGCTGCTATTTTCACTCATCCAGGACCTTTGCAATATCCCCTGCTTGCGTCTCCTACTCTCCACTCTGAAGCCCTCTCTCAGTTCTTCAGACTAACTACTGTTCTCTTCTCTGGACACAAATACGATGGTGTCGCACCCCTCCCCAGATTGATTGAAATCACTTCTTCCTCATTGTTCTAGGAAAAAGTCCAAAGTACTTCATGTTGCAGAACTCTTGCCTAGCTGCCAATCTCCTTTTGTGTCACTTTCTCTTGCTATCTCACTGCTCTCCAGTCTTAAAGGTTTCCTCCCACTTTCTCCTGTCACAGAGCCTTTACACATTCTGTATTAGTGTTGAACGTTCTTACCAGCCTCTCCTCTCCTGTTTATATCTTACTCCTCTTCCTGAGACTGGATCAAGTAACTTCTTCAGGAAAGCTTGCTCTGATATTCCTGCCTGTTCTGGTTCTGCAGTTAAAAACTATTATTGGGGCACATGGTGGCTCCATTGGTTAATCGTCTGGCTCTTGATTTCAGCTCAGGTCATGAGCTCATAGTTCCTGAGTATGAGCCCTGTATGGGGCTCCATGCTGATGGCGCGGAACCTGCTTGGGATTCTCTCTCTCCCTCTCTCTCTGCCCCTTCCCCACTCATGGGCACTCTCTCAAAAATAAATAAACATTTTAAAAATAAAAACTATCATGCTGTGCCCCTTTCCTTCTTAATACTCTACTCAGTCTCAGTTTATAATTATGCCCTTTTTGTCTGTGTGATTATTTGCACAATGTCTGTCTCTATCTGTAGACCTTAAGTTCCTTGAGAAGAGTAACCGTTTTTGTTCTCGCTCATTCTACAGTACCCAGAGCATAATAACCTAAATAATATTTTAGTCATATTGTTGTTAAAGGTAAAGAGCTCCACAATGTCTAGGCTTATTATACTATTATTGATTTATGCCTGTGCATGTATTTATTTTCGTCCACATCTCCTTTCTTAATTTACATCAAGTTGTTTGAGAAGTTATTTTGTGAAGTATTTTTAATAATAATGATAGCCAATTTATGTGATATTTCTATGAAAAAGCACTCATGCACCTCAAATAAATGTGATTTACATATGATCCTTTTCTATATCTTCAATTCACCTTACTTTTAAAAAAGGCATTTAAGAGCAAAAGTACCTTGACTTGTATTACACCCATAATGTTAAATGGAAATGAAATACCATTATGCCGTCTTGTCCTTTAGGGTCTATTGGAGCATGAAATCAATATCACCATTAGCTCAAGTACAATCAAATATTCTTCCCAATTTCTGTCACTTGCTGTCACCTGTATTTGCAATTGCATGACACTTTTCTTTTACACACTTGCTTTCTGCACATTTCTGCAGAATTCACACAACCCTCTAGAATTATCAAAGGGTCACTGTTGAGCTGACTAGGATTAAAATTAGAATAAAAGATATGACTTATGTAATGGGAGCCTGATTATCTCACTTTCCTTTTTTACTCTGCCTATACATTCTGTTCTCACAGGAAAGCAGGGTAATGGAATCACAGCAATTTCAGCAGGCTCAGTGTTGTGAGGAATGAATCAGTTATTGACAGCAGAATGTGGCACACTCGAAGAGACTGATCCCTGAAATATACGGACCCGCTAGAATGGAGTGAACACCAGGAACAACAGGACATTGGATAGCCTGGAATGATCACAGAAAAGTGCTAGGAATAAATTAGTAAACTAAAATACTTGGCTCAGACGAGAAACATGAAAGGGAATTTAAGAGACACAGAATAATTTGGATGAACCAGTATTCATCAAAGGGAACGTCCTTAAAATAATCAGGAACTGGAAGGGAGGAAACATTTAAAAAATAATAAAAACCTCCTCCAGGTTATGATAACGCCAACATCCTTAGATTGAAAGGTTCTACCAAGGACTGAACAGGATGGATTTAAAAGAGATTCATCCCTAGACATATTTTGGAGGAGATTTAAGAGTACTGAGCGTTAAAGATGAACTCTAACCCACTCCAGTGGGAATCAACAGATTTCCTTTAAAAAATGAAAATCACATTATTCAGACTTCTTATTGGTAATGTCAGTTGTAAGGGAAAGGTAGTAAAACAGAGTAAAAGTTCTGAGGGAAGAAACTTACTGCACAATTTCTACAGGACATACTTGAATAAAAAGAAAAAATAAAGTCAATGTTATATAAATAACAGTGTACAAAAAAACTATTAAATGCTTTTGTTTTACATTTCATTTTAAACTATTCTGAAACAGGTGTTAATATATCATTTTAACAAGTGTAAACTTAACAGCAACCTGGAAATAAAATACCAGACTTCAGTGACAAGGAGGTTGCTGGCAATCCGTAGAATTTAGAACATTTGCAAAAAAAAGAGAAGGCTGGTAAAAGTACACGAGTATTCTCATTTGTGTCTTATTTGGAGGAAGGGATACCTAGGATCGAGAGAAAACATGGGTGCAAGTTTTCGTCAAAATTCTGTAAGGCTTACTGTGCTGATCAGCATAACACATAAAATACAGTAGAAAAGATTAAGGTCACGCAGATGAATATTCACAGTATGTCAGAATGACTTAACCTATTAATTACTTCTTAGAGCAAGTTAAAAACAATCAGGTAAATGTTATGAGATATGTTAAAAAACAAACAAAACAAGAATTCTTTTATATAAGAAGTTCAGGAAAGGAAAAGAGATGTAGGTGTCTGTTGAATGGTATATATATATGTAGGTATGTGTGTGTATATATGTATACATATATGTATATGTATATATATGTTTATATACACATACATACATATGTATGTCTTAAAAATAAAATTTTCAACATAAAGTTAAGTGTTTTAATTTAACATACTATTGTGTTTAGTCTACACACATATACATACATATATACACACACAACAGGTACACAAGCAACATAACACCATCCAAAATAGAACTCCAGCCAAAAGGCATGAACTGCTACAATGGGGGATATTTCACATAATTTCCTCCACTTAAGATACAATTATGCCTGTGTTGTTTTCACTTTCAATTAAGATGATGATTTTAGACTATAACAGAAAGAAGAGAATATTATGTTTGTTGCAGCAATTGTTTATCCTTTGAGAAAAATAATTATGTCATTAATTGAATATGTTTTCAAAAACAAATTTAAAATGGAATTAATTAAAAACATGTTAAAAGGAATCGAGACTATAGAATCTGGGAGTAGGTAAGGCCTTCTTAAATAAGCTACAACATATCAGAAGAAGTGGAAAAATATTCATTAAGTTGCATAAATTTTTAACAATTGGTTCAAGAGAATACTCCAATATATAGAATTAAAGGACAAATAAAAGTATGTGAGGCAGATGGTTGTAGTACTTACAACAGAAAATTGACTAATATTTTAATGTAATAGTTTCATAGACTGTCAAGTGGGATTAAAAATTGATAAAGATTTTGGAGGGTAATTTGGCATAAATAAACATACCATTTAATCCATCATTCATCAAAATGATGGGAATATCCATCACAGAGAAATGGCTATGTGAAGTATAGTAGAGCCACACTATGGAATACTAAACAGGAGTACAAAGCAGAAGATAGATCCATATGTATTGACGAGAAGAGCTATAAGACATTAAATAAAAAACAACCAAGGGCAGAATAATATCTACAGTATGACACCATTAATGTAAAATATACTAACACATGCGAGCTCTGTGGGTACTATGCAGGGATTTAAAGCATTAAAAACAAATTCTTGGAAGACATACAGTAAAATGATGTTAATGGTTATATCTGGGGAAGGGACTGAATTAGAATGAAGTCGTAATCAAAGGGGATATTCACTATGGCTGCATTGTTTAAATACTTTAGTATCAGAGTATGCTAATAAATATTAATACTGTATGATTAAAAATTAAAGCAATATTCGTAGGATTAAAAATAAAAAGCCAAAAACTAAAACTTAAATTTAGGGGCTGAGTCATCAGTGCAGTTCAGGTTGCTTTAACTCTGGAGAGGAAAGGGGTTCCTGGGTGGCTCAGTCGGTTAAGCGTCCGACTTCAGCTCAGGTCATGATCTCGCAGTCCTTGAGTTCAAGCCCCGCGTCAGCTCTGGGCTGACAGCTCAGAGCCTGGATCCTGTTTCAGATTCTGTGTCTCCCTCTCTCTCTGATCCTCCCCCGTTCATGCTCTGTCTCTCTCTGTCTCAAGAATAAATAAATGTTAAAAGAAAATTAAAAAGAAAAACTCTGGAGAGGAAAAAAAGTCCCTAATCTTTACAACTAGCCTTATAAGGCATTGATGTTATAAAATTTTTAATGGTTTTTTTTTTGTTAGTATTGAAACAGAAAGGTCTGTATATCCTATTCAAAGAAGAAATCAGCTGTCAGCACATTCACCTTTAATTCCAAATATTGCTATTCTCGAGACATTGTGCCTTAGTTTTGTTACATTTTTCCTGATGTCAGTTACTGTTATCATAGTCTTATATGTGGTACTGAATAGGGGTTGCAACATTCGGAATCCCAAAGGGGAAATAGAAGCATTGAATGCAGCCATGGGGTACCTGGATGGCTCAGCTGGTTAAGAGTCTGTCCAGCTCTGGCTCAGATCATTCTCAGTTCATGAGTTTGAGCCCCATGTGGGGCTCCATGCTGACAGCTCAGAGCCTGGAGCCTGCTTTGGATTCTGTGTCTTCCTCTCTCTCTGCCCCTCCCCCACTCATGCTCTTTCTCACTCTCAAAAATAAATAAACATTATATATACACACACACACACACACACATACATATACATATGTGTGTGTGTGTGTGTGTGTGTATGGTTTTAATGCAGCCTTAATATGGAGCATTATGTCTTAAACTTTTCAACATAAAGTTAAGTGTTTTAATTTAATATGCTATTGTGTTTAGTCTGGAACCATGCTTATACAAGTGCTTAATGTAGATGTAGAACAAATTCTTTATCTTTGAGAGTAGAGACTTTTTTTGAACAAAAATATTTCTGAATATGACACATAAAACCTGTCTCTTAAAAAAATGCTCTAGGAGTTAAATGAGATGATGGATATTAATATGGATCTTAATATAAAATATTTGAGCATTCAGTCATCCATTAGCTCAACAGATGTTTACAAAGTACCATACACTGGACCATGGGTTCAAAAAACAGGATTAAGCCACAAAGTGTCTACTTTCAGGATTTACAATATATAGTTACTAAATCAATTATGTACCGAGAGTATAATACAGCACATTATAAGACAGAAATGGATTATTACAGAAATATGTAGTTGGACAGGTATTGTCTATTTTCTGAGACTTCTTTGAGGAGACAATTTATGAGCTAAGTCTTAAAGAATGAGTAGAGTAAGGAAAAAGATATCATAAGCAGAGATTAGCCAGTATGGAAGTTCCTCTTCTTTTAATGCGCTGTCAGAATTTCCTGCTCTTTTTTTCTGCTTTTGAGCATTTAATCATTCTGTTTTCTCTTTTTGGAAAGGTCTTACCTTTGCTCCCACTTCAGCTCCTGCTTAACAGTCCCATACAGTCCTTCAGCGCCCACATGGGAGCCCTTCATGATGACATCTTAGAATCGTGATTCTCTCTTACCCCATCTCATTGTCCCTTTGAATGGTTTGTCTTTATATATTATTTGTCCATAGGTTGTATTCTCTTTGGTTGACCATCTTTTTGGAAGCAGAGATGATGCTTAGTTATCCTCCTATCATAGACAACTTTTTGCCCCATTCTTTACACAAATTAGGGACTAAAAAATATTTCCTCATTACTGACCTACACTTTGAACATGATCAGGCCCAGTGTAAGATAATTATGTTTAGTGGTAAAAAGCATGAATCAGGAGTGGGGGTTGCTAAGAGGGAGTCACCGTGAGTATATATGGACATAGATTGTAGCAATCATATAAAGAAGCAATGCCACATTAATTAAAAATAAAAAGTAAGACACTTGTGTCTCTCTTCTCTGGCAAATCCAGTGTTCTCTGTAGACTAAAGGTTAGGAAGGATATGGCAGAGGGTAGTCCAAATGCTTTTGAATGGAAAGTTACTTCTTCAGTCTATAAAATCATGAAGGCCATGTCATGTCTTAACCAAGCCCATTAATAATCAGCCCTTCAAGTGGTATTACAGAGTTTTCCTACTGCCATTTCCATTTAAAACCTTGGGGATCTGAAATGAGTAGCTTATACCACCATGATTATTTTTATCTGTGAGCGATGTAAGATCTTGAGTTTAATAAAGTACTTCACCAAGTACTTTTTTACCCTATAATGGGGTAAGATATATGTTCAGCAAGTTGTTATTCTTCAGAGGTAAGTAACTCTCTATTGTTTTTTTTTTTTTGGATCTCTTAAATACATAGTTAATATTTATGCATTTTATTTCTAATTTTGAGGAGATGTCCAGATACATCTGAATAAAAATTACAATTTCTGGGGACATATTTGTGAACTGAACAGTTCAAGGACTACATCTTATCCGAATAAAAAAATAACATCTAAGCAAACACTTCTAAAATTTCACAAAGCACTTAATGTACCTGGAAATAAAGATTATACTTAAACGCAGAATTTATTTTCACTTGTTCAGAAAAAATCCAGGTAATTAACTCTTCATAAACCTTTTAAACAAGGAAGCAAAAACTCATGGCATTTTGTCTTCAAAAGAACCTTAGGAAAGTGGGTTTTGAATCAATTTGGTTTTGAAAGCTGAGCTAAATGAATTCTATTCTAAACTTCAGCTGTGCTGTGGGTGAGAAGGAAAAGCTGCTCTCTGAAATGAGGTCAAGTTCATTGCTGGCCCAAAGGCAACTGTTCTCAAGTATTTGAGTTTCATTCCCGCACCTGCAATATGATAGTGCCAGAATTGCTGACTGGCCTGCTCAGCTGTCCTGTCTATCAGATGCCTAGACTCAGCTTGTTACGACAGAACCTCTAAAAAGTAGTCCAAGACAATGAAGGGAACACATGACATATTTGATCTTGGTTCACATCATTGTTTGCCCACTGGTGCAATACATTATATTTAGACAGCCATGGAATGCAAAATATGGTTCTGGAACATATAATGCAGCCTAATTCATGACTGCATGGCTTTGTAATGCCGTCCACAGTTAGCAGCACTCACGAGTACTTCAGAAGGGCATAGGCTGTTTCTGATGATTGATTTATTGTGGATTCTCAGAAAGGTATTTAGGAGACACTAAAGCAACTAAATCATTCATCTTGTGAAAACACATATGAGGTTTCGTTACTCAAGTTACTGAGAAATATCAAGCCCTCGCAGCCTCTCAAAATGTCTGCATCCTGAGTATTCACAGGGTCTGCTTGTTGGGGGTGAGTGACCAGTAGTGACCCCTACCATCCTAAAAAGTACATGATCCTTTTATCCTGCCCTCTCCTAGTGTCAGAAACACACCATCCTGGTTGGTTTCCTTATTGGTTGCTTTGCTCTCTCTCCTTCACCAATTTTCCTTCCTTTTTCTCCAAGAAATGGGAACATCCTCAAGACTCTGTAATATCTCTTTATCTTCATCAAGATTTCTTTCCTGATCATGACAGTTAATAACATTGCTTAAAAGGGCCCGAAATTTCCATCCTCCTTGTCCATTTGTGTCAAATGGCAGTTTTCTTTTATTCATTGTTTTCTCCAGAAATTGCAGAAATGGTTCCTTTGACATGCAATTATTCAAACATCTGAATTTAGTTGAGGGGAGATTCTTCGGCATTATTTTTGTCTCTGGCTTTTCTCATCCCTAATGCCTCCAATCCACATGATACTGGGATTCAAGAAGCTTAATATTCCTGTGATACATGTTCCAAAATATGTCTCCTTCCCAAGACCTGAGAAATTCCTTCTCTCAGTGTTCATTCTTTGCTCAACTATGGCTGTTCTCTTCGGCTCTGATTCTCTTTGGCTCTGATTCTCTCCTGTCTATACCTCACTAGCTGTACCACTGCTGTTGTGGTGATGGCAGAGAAGGGAGAGAGAGAGGCTGTTGTGGTCAAAGTGAAGAGTAATGGTATAAAGTGAGGTTGTACAAATCTGTATCTTGTGATCACAAAACTATTTCCAGTTTGTATACAGAATACAAAGAATTTTTTTTGGGGGGGGCTATATGAATCTGGCTTTCAGAAAGAGTCTGTCCAGTTTGAATGCTGCTTGCAAAGCTTTTTTCTTCCCACACTTTATAAATATCTGAACCTCTGATAACTCCTCTGCAGCATTTTAAAACATATTCTCTTTCCTCCCACCTAGCATCCAAGGAATCAGTTGTAAGTTCATTACCTTCATGTCTAGGCCACGCTGACTCAAGATATGTTCACAGTAAGTTTGCATAGAATGAATGACTGACAGTAAATTGAATAAAAAAAAAATATTCCCCTCTCTGAAATAGAAGCCCCAAATTTTACTGTGTTCACTGATTAACAGAACCGCAGTTGTATTTTGTGCACTCTGTTGAAATGAACACAAATGGGGAAGAAAGGCTTTGGTTTGTTCTGTTCATCTGAGAGAAATCAGAAACATAATACTAATGGAGCTTGTTAAGTAGAATTCGCTGGAGCAGCAGTTAATGACCAGCTTTGCCTCCCGTGGAGTGTCATATTACTGTATTATTTTACTTTTCATTTACTAAAAAATTGGCATGCAAATTGTTCATAGTTGTATACTCGGTGATTATGTAGTAGGTCCATCTTAGACAAAAGATTCCCAGAACAATCTTTTAGTATTTGTATGTATGCTCTTACACACACACACACACACACACACACACTCATTGTCCCAAGATTTCTGCCCAAAATGAATAAGCAATGTGCTTTTACCTAAAGCACAGTGAATTTAAAATCACTCTTTTCCATTGCAATGTGCTTAATCAATCCTGCTATCTCTTTATCTCCAGAGAAGAGTTTCTAGTATTATACTTGAATGAATTGATACAGTGTCAATAATCAGGCTTTTGGGACTCCTTTCTGAGAGGCTATGAGGAGCTTTCATGGTTAGATTTCTCCCTGTTCATTTACAATCTCAAATTTCAGATGATCACATAAAATTTTAAATACTCCCTGACTTTATTTATTTATTCATTTATTTATTTTCTTTAAATTTCAGATGATCACGTAAATTTTTAAATACACATGTCAATAAAATTTAAATATTTAAATTTTAAATATTTAAAATAAATTTTAAAATTAAATACATTTTAATTTATGTAACTACTGAAATATTTAAGAATTTAATCTTACCCCAGCAGAGCTTTGATTTACAATGGCCTTAGTGTGTTGGTTTAATTAACACGAATTTTGGAAAATATGAAAACAACATAGCTCTTTAGGCAGTTTGGCACTAAAAAACATGAGTTATTATTTGAGCAGGAAAGCATACTCAAATGGTATTGTATTTACCTTTGAAGAACACAATGGCCCATTGTGGGACTTTGGGCAATCTTTCATGGTCTGACCAGTGTGCAACGATTTCCTTGCCCTTCTCCATATTCCAGATTTTGGCACTATTCCTTGCAATAGGGACCATCTTCTTTTTTTTTCTTTTTTCTTTTTTTTTAATGTTTATTTATTCTTGAGACAGAGGCAGAGTGTGAACAGGGGAGGGGCAGAGAGAGACACACACAGAATCTGAAACGGGCTCCAGGCTCTGAGCCGACAGCACAGAGCCTGACATGGGGCTCGAACCCACGAACTGTAAGATCATGACCTGAGCCACCCAGGCACCCCAGGGACCATCTTCTTTATAAAAGTCTATCTTACTTTGGAATTGATAGTGGTAACATTTTTTTGGAAAAGATGCTAGTAGAGATTCACTTCTGAAAACCAGATTTGCAAAGTCAAGAAATCTATTATCTAGAAAATAAATGAACAGAAACAGCACACCTTTCATAAATGACAACAATTGAAAATATTTAAATTTTTAAAAAATGTTTATTTATTTTTGGTAGAGAGACAGAGTATGAGCAGGGGAGGGGCAGAGAGAGAGAGGGAGATACAGAATCTGAAGCAGGCTCCAGGCTCTGAGCTGTCAGCACAGAGCCCGACATGGGGCTCGAACTCACGAATGGTGAGATCGTGACATGAGCTGAGGTCGGACGCTTAACCAACTGAGCCACCCAGGTGCCCAACAATTGAAAATATTTATACCAATGTGTCAAAATACTCATAGATTGACTAGGGTCATGGTTGAATAGTGTAGGCAAGCAGCAGTATCATGTTGTTTACTCTTCACTTATCATTATGATGTAAATGTAGAAACCTGTTCTGTATTGAGAGTCCATAACGCTAATTTGATTTTATTTAAAAAAATTTTTTTTAATGTTTTATTTATTTTTGACAGAGAGGGAGAGACAGAGCATGAGCGGGGGAGGGTCAGAGAGAGAGGGAGACACAGAATCCGAAGCAGGCTCCAGGCTCTGAGCCATCAGCACAGAGCCCGATGCGGGGCTGGAACTCACAGACTGTGAGATCATGACCTGAGCCGAAGTTGGACGCTTAACTGACTGAGCCACCCGGGCGCCCCATGTTAATCTTAAAACCAACATTGATCCACTCTATTCTGTCAAAAAAGGTCAAAACGTGTAAACAAACAAAGAACTTTGAGATCCACCAATACTTTTCTAAATGTACAACTTTTCTAAATGAACAAGATGATACCCTTTGGGTTCCAAAGTTTCTGGTTTACTAAGTTGTTAAGCCACTGAGTCTTAGATTTCTCACTGTTGGAGTGTATTCTCATGATAAAAAGGATACCACTTTTTTTCAGGCATTCTGAGTTGGCTTTAATGCTATCAACATTTTGTAACTATCTCTAACCAACAGCCCCTAACCCATAGTTAGGAACCATTTACTAAGGTCTGTTTTACTTGTATTTTAAAGTTAAGAAAAAGAAAATTTTCTGTACTTTCTTGTTTTATAACTGGGTGCTACTTTTTTCTCCAATGAAATATTATTTGTGAAGTCTGTAGTACCTACTAATTAAAAAGCACATAAACACTTCAGATTCTTTGTTAATGAAATTCAGATAAATAAAAGAATAAAAAAGTCCATGTATATAAAACTAGAATGGTCAATTTTAAAGATAGAATTTTACACTGAAAAATGTTCTGAGAACTGATTTTGCATCCATATTATACAAAAGGAAATTTTTATAAGATTTGAGAGGGAGAGTTGAAATCATATTGTACTAATAACAATTAAACCAGACTCAGATGGTTAGTAAAAAATTAAATGGCAGTCTTGTTGGACACACACACATGCACCTGCATGCCCACGCATTTACGAGATAGTGATTATCTTCCCAGAATTCTCCATTTTATTCTTATCATTCTGTAACAGCCAGTTAAATAACTGTAATAAATAATTACATTGACCTAACTCCAGTTGCTGGACTGGCCCTGGTTCACCTAAGCTAATTGGCTATTAGCTTAAGATGGCTTCACTAGCCTCACTGATTGGTTCAGAGGATGAGTCATCATCTGTCATGGCCCAATCAGAATGGAGCCCAGAAAAAACATTCAATCGTGATGATAGTGGTGAGGGATGCTCTGCCTTTTCTTAAAATGCATGTTTTGTTGACGTAGAATTAAAGCTGCCTCAAGTTCTTTGCTTCCTTGAGAAAGCTCGAGTAGGAAGCTGATAAACAGTAACCATCAGAACAAATAAAACTGCCAAAAAGTGGATCTGGTGTCTGAGCATGTTTGGGGTTTACCCAGCTACTAGACTAAGTACCCTTGATTACTTAAACCAGATTAAACTTAGATTACTTAATCCAGAGTTAGATTTCCTGTTAGTTGCTATTGAGAGTAACTTAAATTATAAAATGAATGGAAGTTTATAAAATAGCTCCCTGGTTTGTCATATGGATCTTTAGCTATCAAACAGCTAGAAATTGTTTCCATTTCATTGTTGACTTTCCATCAGATTTTGTCCATTCTGTCAGGCAATGTTAGCCTCCAATTATATCCAGTTCTTCAGTCTCATAATGCTTCATTTCTTAATTTATTTTGGATACAGCAGTAGCTTAATTTAAATCAAATGAGTAAGAGTTCAATGTGAGGCAACCTATCAAGAGGAATTTTCAAGAGACAACACTGAAAAATCTAAAAGAAAGGTCATTTTATGTGAACAAAGGTTAATAATAGTAATAAAAGCCACTATTTACTAACCATATACTACATGCTGTGGATTATATATATGGCCTAGATTATGACTATTTCTTATATCAGCTATTCAAGGTCTGTTTTATTATCATTATTTTGGAGCTGAACAAACTGAGGCTGACAATTTTGATAACGGGTCAGATTTATCCACTTAATAAGTGGAGTCTTATAAATAAAGCCCAAATTATTTTGGGTCCAAAAGTCATGAAGTTAACCACTGAAATGTTTCTTTTCCACAAGTTTGTTTTCCCAAAAATTTACTGAGGGCCTGCTATGTTGAAGATCCTATGTCCGAGAATGAGAATGACCCAAGATCTCCAAATAGATTTCCTGAGAGCCAGAGTATTCCATCTACAGAGAGAAAAAGGAATGCATGAGTAAATTAAAAGTAATAGTAATAATTACATGAGGGCAAAAAGTAAAGAATAATATATAAAGAATTCCTGATCAGACACAATGAATTCTCGTTCTGAAATCATGGACTGTTTCAGAAACAGAGCTTTATTTTAACTCAGTTTAAAAGGAAATGAATATTGCTCTAGTTACAGAGGTGAAGAGGCCATTTTTAGCTCTAGAACATTTGTGAGTTAATACATGAAGGCATATAGAGGACAGACCTATGAAGATAGTCTGGCCTCGTGAAAAGATACAGTAAGAAGAGAGATGAGGACGGATTTCCTAAATTTCCTAGGTCCAGAGATTACAAACGAAAGGCCAAGTAACTCTCCTTGGTCTATACAGTTGTTTAACATGACCTAAAAATGTCTTGAAAATATTTGCATCATGACAGTGTTGGTTTGTGATCTTCAATTGCCACGGTCTCCACCACTCTTTGTTAGCTGACACCAAGCAGCTTGACTCATCACAGGGTACCCTGACTGGGACCTGAAAAGACCCTTGAAGACCCTCGACATTCTTTTGTAAAATGGGTATGGGGTACGTGGAAGTGACATTTCAACTGCTTTTACATGAACAACTCAAGTAGCAGTATAGGGGATAAGGAGGGCTACTGGATAAAATGACATTGGGTTAATTAGGAGGCTAGAATTTGGGTTTCATTTTGAATAATTAAAAAGCCCGGGGTGCCTGGGTGGCTCATGGTTAAGCGTCCAACTTCGGCTCAGGTCATGATCTCATGGTTCGTGGGTTCAAGCCCCGTGTCGGGCCCTGTGCTGACAGCTTCGAGTCTGGCGCCTGCTTTGGTTTCTGTGTCTCCCTCTCTCTGTGTCCACTCCTGTTTGTGCTCTCTCTCTCTCTCTCTCTCTGTTTCTCTCTCTCAAAAATGAATAAACATTAAAAATTTTAAAAAAAGAAAAAAAAATAAAGAGATGGGGTGCCCAGATGGCTCAGTCATTTGAGACTCCGACTCTTGGTTTCTGCTCAGGTCCTGATCTCATGGTTCGTGTGATCGAGCTCCATGTCAGGCTCTACACTGTCAGTCTGGAGTCTGCCTGGTATTCTCTCTCACCACGCTCTCTGTCCCTCCCTCACTGGTGCTCCCTCTCTGTCTCTCTCATAGTAAATAAATAAACAAAAAAATAAAAAATAAATAAAAAGCCATGCTTCAGACCAGTGGCATCAGGAGTGGAAATACAAGAGTAAAAGGAAAAGAGTATAAGAGGATATATAGAGGAAATAAGAGGATATAAGAGGAAAAGAGTATAAGAGGAAATATAAGGACTAAACAGGACTTTTTGTTAGGATATTGAGAATGAACACAATAAATTCAATCACTGAGAAGACCCCTAAAAGGGAAAAAGGATGCACACATACAAGGCCCACAAACAATGTTTGCTTTGTAAGTGAGGATATCTTTGATGGGTGGCATGGATTCTAACAAGCTCTCTTAATTTTGGAAATCAAACTGAATGTGTTAATTTATATAACAGCATGCTTGGCGTAGCCTGGGACTTAAAATGGACACTTTGAAAGAAACAAGCAGTTTCTACCCCTTGAGGTCAGGCTTGAAATTATATTTGGGGCACAGTGCTCTTAGCATTATGTAAGTTCATTAATGTGTCTTTCATGTTTGCATTTATAAGGCAAAAGTGCAACCATTTGGTGGAAATTTTCACTCCGGACCTGACCCAGACAAAATCCAAATGCAGTTACTAGTTACTTCGGGCTGAGATATGGTGCATGTGGTGAAATTTATGCAGGCATATGAATTTGGTGTTTCTTTAGCACAATTATATACCACGAATGTAGCAAATTTCTTCTCTTCCCATCTATATTTAGATTGACTTTAACTGAAAAGAAGAAAAAGTTCCCTCTTTAGACATGTGAGTGCTTATGTAAGCACTTGGTCACAGGAGATTAAGAGTGGAGATCATGTGGCAGCACAGATTGTGTGCCGGCTAGAGGATCTTTTCGTCTCTTGCCAATAGAAAGAATGGAAAACAACTGCCCTGAACTTGGCACGGTGCTACCTGGAGCTGTTTGCTGCTGTGCCACATCTGTTCTCATTTGAGACTTCATAATCTGGACTCTTGGAAGCATATGGTCAATTAATCTGATTATCTTTAACCCAAGGGCCATAGGACTCAATAGCTCTTTATGTGAGTGGGTAGAGTTTCCCTTGAAGATAGTAGATGTTCCCACTGTCAAATCCTGGAAAGGAGGCAACTGTGTGGCAGGAAATGAAGTAACTCTTAAACCAGATAAGAAAAAAAAATACCTCTTCCCTTTCTAGGCCTTTGGGCAAACTGTGCCTGAGATCAAAACCATGGAAATGTTTTGAAAATAATGAGAGTGGGAGTCTGTTTGAGTCAGCCACATGAAAGCTGAGCAGGAGCCAGACACATACCATGACAAGTCTTATTCAGTTAATCACCCAGTATTTCTCCTTTGCAAACATAAAGCATCTGATTCCACTTACTTCTCAATTCCCATCACAATGAGTATTGTCCAGGAACTGTCCACTTTAAAAAATCTAGGTTATTCCAAAGCCCATACTGGTCTTATTGTCTCCCAGCTCCCTTCCCTAAAGGCACTGTTACTCTGAAAGAAGGAGCGTTCAAAAGTACAAGTCTATGCACGTCACACTTCTTCCCAAAATTGCTCAATGGCTCCCCATTACTTTGCAAAGAGTGGTCTTTGAAAGATTTTATGACTAAACTAAAAGTAGTTGACAAAGACCATGCCTTCAAGATTTTATTTATAGCTTCCCAAACAAATCATGTGCATAAGGAAATGCTTAAGAAGTATTCTTTTCATGAGGAATAATAAGATAACAGATAAGTGATTAAAGAAAAAATATATTTAAAATTGTAAAATGTATGGAATAAAATTTGGTCTCTTCAGACAGCTATTTTTGAGTCACGCTCATGAAGGTTGGTAGCTGTATGTCTTCCTTGTGGATTCTGTCAATGTAGACAAAGAGGGAAGATTATTCAGTTATTACTACATATTTCCATAAAAACATACAAGGTAAAAATTTGAGAGTTTGAGAAATAATAATATAATAATCACATGAACATATTCAGTTAAAAGACAATATAAAAATACAGTGTATTGTGGTTCTTAGAAGCAATAATTTAGAAGTTAATTCTTCCAGGAATTATATTAAATGTTGGAAACCATAATGGGCTGGTATTCTGATTCCATTCCCCAATCTGTCATTGCTCTGAGGAATAGTAAATCAAAGCTGAAAAACATGTGTTCCCCTCAATATATTAGGGTCTAATTATTTTAGTGCATGATATGCAAAATTTGGATGTGCACTACAGTAAATGTTCATTGCTTAAAATCTTGTATTCAATTGAAACTGGATAAACCATCATAAGATTGCAAATCTACTCTACTGCAATACACATACTCTTTCCCACAGACACTCATTTGCGGACTGCGCATGTACTCTTTTGATTGATACCTGGGATTGTCTGCTTTAGTAAATAGGCTTTTGAAACCAACCCAAATGGTTTACAAAGAAATTTGGGGCAATTTCTACTTTAAAATAAAGAACTGTTTCATAGTTACACATTTAATCTGTTTAACCTCAACTCCATTGACCTGTTACTCTCAACCCTAGGCCATTTTATTCAAAATAAAAATTCAGCTAGTCTTCTACTGAAGGAGAAGCTGCCAGTTTGGTCACTAGGTATGTGGAGGAGCCAGTGGCCATTTGGAGATATATCCATATTCTTGCAGTAATTAAAATGTTGAAATAGCCAAAATAATGTTGACATTGGCAGGATCAGGTAATAGATATATGTGTTAATCCATTCTTTTATTCACAATGTTAATAATTTAGTGACTGGCTACTATATACTTAAGGCCTATGGATAAGGCAGTAGAAAAGATGGATAAAAGAATAAATAAGCAAATAGATATTAGTTCTGTGGAGAAAAAAATGAAGAAAGGAGTAATAGAAAGTATTAGTGGTTGTAATGTCTATTTTATATTAAACAACCAGAGAAAGTCTTGCTAATTGGGTGACGTCTGAGTCAAGTCCAGAAACTTGAGGGTGGGTATCATGTGGTGGTCCTGGAGATGGGCACTCTGGGCAAAGGGAGCATTAAACACAATGGCATCAAACATATTCAGATTACTTGAGCAAAGTAAGGAGGCCAATGCAGAGAGGTTGAGTGTCTAAAGGGGAGAGTTGTAGGAAAGCAGGTCAGATAGTTGGGGTTGAACCAGAACATATAAGGCCTTGGGACCTTTGTCACAAACTATTCACCAAAGTAAACTTCTCCTGTGACTGGGCACAAAGAGTACATTCCCAGTTTTCTTTGCCGTCAGTTGTAGCCATGTGACTGACTTACACTCAGTAGAATGTGAAGTGAGGTGACATGATATGTTCCGTTTGTAGCCCTAGCTTATAAAAATCTCTCAGGCTATAAAAACTCCTGCACAGTGAAGGAAACAATCAACAAAACTGAAAGGTAATGTATGGAACGGGAGAATATATTTGCGAATGACATGTCCAATAAAGGGTTAGTATCCAAAATATATAAGGAACTGATACAAATCCATGCTTCAACACAAAATAATTCAATTAAAAATGGGCAGAAGACATGAACAGACATTTCTCCCAAGCAGATGTCAAGATGATCACCAGACACATGAAAAGATGCTCATCACTTATCATCAGAGAAATACAAATCAAAACTGCAATGAGATACTATCCATATCTTTCAGAATGACACACAAAATAAAAAACAAAACAAAACAAAATCCACCAGAAACAAATGTTGGTGAAGATGTAGAGGAAAAGGAACTTTCTTGCACTGTTGTTAGGAATGCAAACTGGTGCAGCCATTGTAGAAAACAGTAAGGAGTTTCCTGAAAAGGTTGAAAATAGAGCTACCCTATAATCCAGTAGTTGCATTACTATGTATTACCCAAAAACACACCAGACAAACAAACAAACAATCAAAAAAACCCACCCACCACTAATTCAAAGGTCTACATGTGCCCACTATGTTTATAGCAACATTAATTATAATAGCTAGATTATGGAAGCAGCAGCCAAAATGTTCATCCATAAATGAATGGATAAAGAAGACACACACACACACACACACACACACACACACACAGGAATATTACTCAGTCATAAAAAAGAATTAAATCTTGCCATTTACAACAACATAGAGGGAGTTCGAATAATGCCAAGTGAACTAAGTCAGGGAAAGACAAATACCATATGATTTCACTCATGTGTGGTATTTAAGAAACAAAACAAATGAGCAGGGAAAGAAAAGAGAAAAATGAGTCAAGAAACAGACTCTTAACTATTGAGAATAAACTGAGGGTTGCCCAAAGGGGGTGGGTGGGGGAGATGGGTAAAGTAAGTGATAGGGATTAAGGAGTGCACTTGTGATGAACACTGGGTAACGTATGGAAGTGTTGAATCACTATATTGCACACTTGAAGCTAGTATAACACCGTACGTTAACTGTACTGGAATTGAAATGAAATGAAACAATAAAAGAAAATATATCTCTCGGTTTGAGCATCATTCTGTTTCCCCATTTGCTCTTACTTGAGACAACACAGTGACTGTGGAAGCCGCGTGCTCAAAAAGGCAGAGGCACAAGACCGAGTTTGTGTTTTTAAGCTACCACGGAGAAGAGACCACCTTCCATTTATAAACATGTCATATCATAAACATATGAGAAGGAAAAAATAAACGTCTATCACATTTGAGACATTATATATTTCTGGCTCTGTTTGCTATAATATCTAGCATTACAATACCTTAACTAATATTGAGCCATTGGGAAGAATTTGCCTTTTACTTTGTGATGACAGGGGGCTTTGAGAGAGACGTAATGTTATCTTAAGACATGCTGAAACATAAGAAACAGGATTCTTTAATTTGCATATATTTTGCAATATTTGTTTTCATTATTCCTTATCTTTATTATTGCATTGAAATGAATTTGTATGATGGGGTTCCTAGTCTCTTCTATAATATATATTCACTTAGTGTGGTTCTTGATAAATATGTGTCCCAGTGGTTATAATCTTGGCTTCATAGTAGAATAACTTGAAAATCTTTTCAAAATACCTAGGTTCACTTCTACCACTGACTCATAATTCTAGTGGTGAGGCATATCCCTTTTCTCCTTCATTTAATCTGAGGTGCATTTTCAGTCCTTTGTATCCTTATCTTCATAAGGCTTAACAATTTTAATCTGCTCTGTAGTCTCTAAGAGCTGACATTAAGAAAGATACTGCTCATACGTCTTTCCCTGGAAATGGGTGCCTGCCCAACGAGTTTGTGGTTACTTTTCCCCTGGGAGGAAAACGCCAGATACAGTTCAGTTTTTCAGACATTTCTGTTTCTGACCCTCCCTGGTCCCTGCTCTCCTATTATAGGTATGATCATAGGTGAGTGGATGGGTACATTTGTGTGTGCACACACCTGAGCTCAGGGCTCCCTGCTCTTTGCTGCAGGAGTCTGGCATGTTCAGTACTGGAGGGGTCGGGGAACCTCATACTCCTGAAGAGCAGAAGCACCATCTCCACAAGGTAAGCTCTGTGAAGTGGGCAAGGAGCACCTTTGTGCTAATGCAGAAGAGCCAACTGGGGGAGTACCAGCTGGAGGCCCTCTCGAGGATGCTGGACAACCTGGTGAGTCCCTTCTTATTGTCCTCCATGCCAGTCCATTAGGGATTAGCCCCTAGAACTAGTTAGTGCATGCCATTAGATGGGCATGGGAACTTCCAGGATTACAGCCAACTTGTTAAAGTCTTGTTGATTAACAACTTGATGTAGAATTTCGGGTCATTCCAGTAGTAGATGAATTTTCTTTTTTTGTGTATATGTGCATTTATTTTTTTTTAACTGAGTTACAATTGACATATAACATTATATTAGGTTTGGATGTACAACATAATGATTCAATATTGTATATACTGGTAAATGATCACCAAAATAAATCCAGTTAATGTTCATCATCACACATAGTTACAGATTTTTTTCTTGTAATGAGAGCTATTCTCTTAGCAACTTTCAAATATACATAGAGTTTTATTAACTGTAGTCACCATGGTGTACATTTCTGGGACTTATTTATCTTACAATTGGATGTTTGTACCTTTTGACCACCTTCACCCATTTCACCCATTGCCCAACCCCTCAAACTGCCTCTAGCAACCTCCAGCCTGTTTTCTGTTTCTATGAGGTTTGTATCTTTTTTTTATTTTTTAGATTTCACCCATAAGTGAAATCATATGATATTTGCTTTTCTCTGACTTATTTCAGTTGGTATACTATCTTGCAGTCAATCCATTATTGTCACAAATGACAAGAGTTTCTTCGTTTTTATGGATGAATAATATTCCAGTGTGTGTGTGTGTGTGTGTGTGTGTGTGTGATTGTGTATCAGTTGTGTGTGTGTGTGTGTGTGTGATTGTGTGTATATCACATTTTATTTTATTTATTCATCCATGGATGAACACTTAGGTTGTTTCCATGTCTTGACTATTAAAAATAATGCTACACTAAGCATGGAACTGCAGCTATCCTTTCAAGTTAGTGTTTTCTTTTCCCTCAAGTAATACCCAGAAGTGGAGTCGTGGGACTGCATGGTAGTGTCATTTGTAATACTTGGAGGAAACTGTACCCTTTTCCATAGCTGTACCAGTTTCCATTCTCACCAGGGTGCACAAGGGTTCCCTTTTCTCCACATCATAGTTATCTTACCTCTTCTTTTTTTCCATAATAACCATTGTAACAAGTGTGAGGTAGGAACTCCTTGCAGTTTTGATTTGCATTTCCCTGATGATTAGTCTTGGAATCCTTTTCATGAACTGTTGGCCACCTGTATGTCTTCCCTGGAAAAATATCTCTTCAATTCCTCTGCCCATTTTTTAAACCAGGTTATTTATTTAGTTAGTTAGTTATTTTGTTATTTGTTCTTGTTTGTTTGTTTGCTAATGGAGTGTATGAGCTCTTTACATATTTTGGATATTAACCTCATCAGATATATAATTAGCAAAAATTTTCTGTCATTTGGTAGGTTGCTTTTTCCTTTTGTTGATGGTTTCCTTGGGCAGACTCTTTTCAGTTTGATGTGGTCGCAATTGTTTCTTTTTGCTTTTGCTATCAAATCCAAAAAAATCATCAGCAAGATCAATGTCAAGGAGCTTATTGCCTACCTTTCCTTCTGGGGAATGGCTTTAGGTCTTCCATTCAAATTTTTAATCCATTTTGAGTTAATTTTTATATATGGTATAAGACGGTGGTCCAGTTTCATTCCTTTGCATGTGGTTGTCCAATTTTCCCAACATCATTTATTGAAGTAATTGTCCTCATGATTCTACTTGTGGTGCCTATACATTTTTAAAATTTTCCCCAAGTGATTATATTGTGCAATCAGCTTTGAGAAATACTGATTCAGACATGGCAGTCGCAAACCAAAGTAAAAATGCATAAACCAGAAGAAATAAATAATTCCCTTCCTCAGTCGACACCATTTTTTATAGCTCTATTACAGCACTCATCCTTTTATACTCAGGTAAATTTTGCATGTCACGGTGTATCCGACTAGACTCTGAGTTCCTTAAATTGAGACTCACAACTGATTCATGTTTGTGATCATATTGAACTTAGCACAAAGACTTTCACAGACAGGTTTATTTTATGATTATGTGATAGCTATGCCATCACTGAAGATACAAAGTATTTTTTTTAAATGAAGGAAACCTCCAAACAGGTATTATACACACAATGCTTCTTTTTTAATAAGCTTTTCCCAGGTGGTATCATTCTCAATTACTTAATATCACTATTTTCTGTAAATCTATCATAAAAATTCAATATTATAGTGTCATATTTTGGTTTCGTATGTAGAACATCGGGCATTTAAAATTTTTTGGGGTCCCTCACTAGGAGTTGAGCTTTTGTCATCTAGATGGGGATTAAAATTTTAAAAGGTATAATGAATTCTAAAGTTGACAAGACTTATGGTGTGCTGGCTATTCAGGGTGAGTTATTTGATGTACGTTCAACAAGGAAACGGGAGTGCAAGTTTTCACTGATGACCAGATGCTGTGTTAGTGCTAATGCGTCCTGGTAATCAGAGAGTAATCTTACAACATAGTAAAAATAGAAGGTGGAAGAAACAAACAAACAGCAATGCAATTTCACAGTCATTAGAAATTAATATACAGACTTCCCTTTAGCCTCAGAGAACATACATAGCACACCATTAAAGGGGAACTATTTCATATTTTTACTCTGAGACTATAGAGCCAGTAGAGTTATTGTTTTTAAAATACTTAAATTTTTTCACCCTTATGAATTCTCCTTTGATACAAGGTTTGAGCCCCATTTAAACTAAGTTCACAATTTGGTTTCAGTACCACTCCTGCCGGAAATATTTTTCAAAAGCAGTTAAAATGAATGACTAGTGAATATTTTTACAGAGTAAGTGATCATTAATACCCCCAAATTGTCTCTGGTCTCAGCAACTAATCTTGACAGAGGATATAAAACAGCATTAATTATGTGCTTTGTATCTGCCTAGCTCTGTGTTGATAAAATCTCAATCAAAGAAACTTTCCAAGTTATCCATGCACTCAATTTATTGTCTTTTCTCTAACGCGCCCCTCACCCTCTCTATCTGCGTTCCTACTACTGGACTTCAGAGTTCAATAAACTTTCATAGTATATTACAACAACCTCTTAACTTCTTTTTTAGTATCTTTTCCAACTCCAGGTTCTCTTTTAGGGTTACCACTTAGATTCACAAGTACCTTTGATGGTAAATATGCTTGTCATCCTTTTGCGGAAATATAAAGAGAAGAAAAAGTTAACTCCATATGATTTAGAAATGAAACCCAACTGACTTTTGAGGCCATTTAGTTCAGAGATGGGCAGATTTTCAGAGGCATGAGTGAGTAATGTCAGCTGTAGAAGCACCGTTACCAAGGGGGCGACTGGAGACAGTTACTGATAGGTTGGCAGAAGGAACCCATTCATTAGAATCCATTCCTGATTGACCAATTAAAAAAATAAATAAAATTAGGTGCTGTTATTAATTGATTGACTTCCAGAGGCCTGTTCACTATGAAAAATTTATCAGTGGTTAAATGTAGATTCCCACTGGGTTTTGGTAGTTTTATAACTATGGAACTGTAATTTATTGATTAAACACATGTCTAGTTCTAGTGGTTAATTATTGTCATGGCTAAAGAATGGTCAGTTTTTTTTTTCAGGGAGTTTGAAAATTTTAATCTCACTCCTTACTTTTTCATGTTTCTATAGCCAAAGCTGCAGGAGAGACTATCAAGGACTATCTAAAAATATCATTGTCATCATTATCATCATCAAGATTTTAATCATTGTTTTTAACTCCCTTTCAACATAAAGTCTTTTGTTTTGTTTTTGTTTTAATTTTTTTTGGTAAATGACTGATTTTACGCTCAAGTATGATCAGCTTAATTTCATTATGTTTTTTGTCTTTCAACCGTTCGTTGAAAAGTAGACTCTACCTATTGTATTTTAGGGGTTATATCACAAGATGAAGAAGTATCTTTTGGTAATGGTCACCAAATAAGTTATAGGTTGGATTTGGGGAAGGATTTAGGAATGTTGGACATTCTTATCTACTAGAGTGGTTCTAGCAAACTAAGGTAAGCAGTGCATTTCCCTGTCAAGTTGTCTACAACTTACTATTCACCTTCAAGTTTATCACTTACTATGTTCTTTCACATTTTGGCACAATTTTATTTTTAAGAATATCCCCCTTTTTTGTCTTTCTTGTTTTTAATACTGGTTACTTTACCTCCCTCTTTTCTATTAAAATACTTGTAAATTTATTCAGGAGATCTGATGTTCTCTGGGAGTGGTACTCTGTCAATAAGAAAGTTGAATTTTTGTCTACGTATATTTATAAATATAAATAAAGTTCTCTTGAAAATTTAGAGAAAAATAGGGAAATTTTCAGCACTCATGTTGCCCTCAGAGCATAATTGGGCACATTCTGTACAGTCGCCTTTTTGTTTCTTATGCAACATGGGACTTTGCTTCTTCCAATGGACCTTTGTTTGCAGTATCTACAGACACCCTTATCCACAGGCTCTCAACTCTTAAAAAACAGAACGCTTTTGTTCTTGTTTTTATTTCAAAAACCAGTTGTTTTATCTAGTGTGCCATAAGTTTGTTTTGATTTCTAGCGTGTTTATTTTCTAAGATTTCTTTTAAAATGTTCAGCTACATGTCAGTGTTTTTTTTTAATTGGCAATTTTATGTTTAGATTTTACTTTTTTTCCTTCCCTATTTCTGAAAACAGAGCCCAAAGCTGCCTTTACTTCAGCTATCAAATCTATGCTAGAATATACCAGAATGCTATTTGAAAGTTTCCTATAGTCAATTTCTCATCTTAATCTTCTTTACCATTTCAATCTTTGTGGAATATGCCCTTCAGTGAAAAGCTTTTGAGATGGACTTAGATAGTATGTTTCCTTTTGCTTCCTTCTCAATTCAGTTTTAAAAATTATAACCAGCTGTTGTTTATAATCTTTTATCCTACCTTGATAATTTTAAACATTTCTTTTAATTTCTCTATCTCTCTTTTTCTTTCTATTTGTCTCCCTCACCCTCCCTCCTCATTTGAAGGGCTATTAATTAAGTGATTTAATTGGTTAAGATCTCATAGTCCAGGACACTATGCATGCAATAAAATCTTAAACTTCTCCACAGTTTTCTATCCATTATTCTGAAGTGTGAAGAACTCCTTAATTGGAGCACATCACTCAGGTCTAGTACAGGGTTTAAGTTCAGCATCTAAATATTTGTCTTATGGCATAATAATTTAAAATGATTGCTGTTTTCTTGGAGAGATCCTAAAGAAAGGGTAAGTCCATTTGGAGGTCAGATGAAGAAGCAGCATAAACAAAACAAGGAATATAGATGGGTTGTGTTGATAAAGCGGAGATAGCAAGAAATGCAAGGAGGGCAGGTTTCAGAAGATTAAAAATACAACATTTGAGAGTGACTATTTTGGAGTTAGTTTTCTCTTATGATTTGGTTTAAAAAAACTGACTATTTTGCTATTTATCTCCTAATTTTCCTAGAACTCTCTCTTTAATGTACTAGTTAGTTGATTTTTCACATGTCCAAAATATCCTATAATGGCCACTGTTAAGACAAAATGTTATTTTTTACCAAAATAAGTAAAACGTTTTGACTATAATGTGAGGTTATAACATGAACCAGAATTTCTTCCAAAAAGAGAATGTGACATTTGGATATTGATAACTCCATGATAAATAATAAAGAGACCACTATACTTGGTAAAGGTGTATGCCTATGAATGATCTTCAGCCTATTCAACAAGGTAAGAGCTAAGAAGGGTCACATCATCAACGACCCATCAATTATTGATCCCAAAATAGAGACTAAAGAAAATGATCGCTTTTTTAACAAACTGACACATACACGCTTACGAAGATTTTGTAGGGGACTCAAGACAAAGCCTGTTGTCCATTTGTTCTTGCTGACATCTTAATTTTCGACTTCTGGACTCCAAAACTGTGAGATAATACATTCGTGTTGTTTTCTATATTTCTGGTAATTTGTTACAGCAGTGGCAGGGAACTAATGCAGTGACATTATGCAAAGACTTACTTGGTACATGCCCTAGGATGATAGAATAAATTCAGAAACAAGTGCTTAGTAGTAACAGAGCTCAGACTGTTGCTCAACTGACAGCAAATCTAAAGGAAAAACAGAATAAAAATGTCATTTATTGATTAAGCAGTTCTGGTAACTACTTGTTATCATGGTCATGGAACAATTAGTCTTTTCCTAAGAGTGTGATAATTTCTTTAGATGCTCATAAAGGATCATGTCTTACTCATTTTCTCTACCTGAATACATGATTTTAATTAGTCTCAGAATAAATTATTTTATAATTAATGAAGGTTTATGGTCATGAAAAAAAGACCTTATTGAAATATAAGAATAAACTATTTGCACTGAAACTAAAGGGTTGTTGATTGCCTATAGCCCTCTTTACTTTCCAGAGGCTAAATGATCCCTGGAAGTAAAGGAAAGAAATGGCCATAACAAATCTCTGAAAATTTTTGATATTAGAAAGGAAATGAGGAGTTTTTAATCTATGAATTACATTTAACAGGAATTTCTGGATTTTGTAGCCTGCTCACGAAAGTAAATCTAGATTTATAGATTGATGGGTCATGACCTGATAGGAATGTCATATATTCTATATATAATTTTTAGAATATTAAATAGAGTTGTTTCATAACTGAAAGGGTTCCTTTTGTGCAAGTGATGTCCCATGTGCATCATTTTGAATTGCATATGTTATATGTAGACCAAAGTCAGTTCTAGTATGGTGAGAAAGGATCTGGGGAGCTATGTGGATACTTTCAGACTTCTTTAAGCTTTGCCAGTATCTTATTACCATTGCCATTTGAATTATTCACAAAGCTTGTTACTGAGAAATCTCTCTATTCTTTTGAGTTTGATTTGATAATTTGAGCCTTTGTGTTACTAGTCAAACCTTGATTATTTAATTGTTTTGTAAAAATTTTTTTCTGATTATTCAGTATACTCTCATGTGTATATATGTTGTTTTTGAGAATCACAGCTATAAAGAATCCAGTATGACAATATTGGAATTAATTTGGGGGACTACTAGTATAAATAGTAAGTGAGAAATAATAAGTAAGGTTTGTGTAGCATAGCGATTCCAAAAAGCTAGAAAGCGGTTCCAAGCGGATCTCCAATCATGGGAGATGTTGTTGGTACATTGATCCTTACTTGTTGATACAAGCAGTATTTTAGGAGATTAGTCATGAAACTTAACAAGGAGACCCACTAGCCAATGTTGCTAAGGGTCTTTGGTAGTCATCTCGACATTTAGGAGGCAACAGTTTGACTTGGGGTTAACTGTTGAAATAATATGAAAATATAGAATTCAAAAAGAAATTAAAGAAACAATCAACAAGACCTAACAAGAGACTGAATAACAAAATGTAGTGAGGAACAACCAAAGATAGCTACAGAATTTCTATCTAGAATCAGAAAAGCCTCCTATACAATTTCCCACTCAGAGTAGTTGTTCATTACTTTGGCATGGATTAGAGGGTCTTTTTTTTTTTAAGTTTATTTGTTTTTGAGAGAGAGAATGTATGCATGTGCGAGTGGTTGATGGGGTAGAGAAAGAGGGAGAGAATCCCAAGCAGACTCCACTCGTCAGCACAGAGCCCAACACAGGGCTCAATCTCACAAACCATGAGATCACGACCTGAACCGAAATCAAGAGCCAGTAGCTCATCTAACTGAGCCACCAGGTGCCCCATGGAGGGTCTTAAGTAAGTTTTTGATCCTAAAGATAAAACTTAAATTAGATACTTTTGGGGCTGACTGAGGTTGTTGTTGGCAAAGTACATAAAATATGTTGGTAACAACAATAGAGACATTATGTAGTTGACATTGTCAATGTATCAAATGAGAGTACCACCAGTTTTATAATTCTACTCACTTTGTAAAAATTATATGAATTACTTCCAGCTTTCTCCTTTACATTTTGATTGAAGCCTCCTACAATTTTGATCTTATATCGCATTATTTCTTTCATTCGTTTAAAATTGACCATGCTTTAAGCATAATTGTAGGCAACGGGAATTGGTGCGGCTGTTAAGACCACATATTCAGATTTTAAAATATATTAAGCCATTTCCTAAGCATTGTGTTACAAAAAGGAAAGAGCTGCAAGATCACCATCCAATGTGCTTTGCATCCCCCTTCTTGGCTCGTTTCAGAAGTTGTCTAGTAGTTAACAAGGGAGAAGTGGTCCTATGATACTTCAAACAGTAAGGGAGATTTGATTTGGTTGTTATAAATTAACAAAATTATACCATTATTTGAAAGCAATACTAAAGTTACTAATAAAATCTATCTTGAAGACATCAAACTGTTTACCCCATAAAACAGGTAGGAACTGTCATTTGGTTGATACTTTGGCTTTCTTTCACTGGCTATATAAGGTAGTGTTGCTGTATTGAGGAGAGGTTGATATAAAAATACAGTCTCTTTCAGACTTCAGAGAAGATTAAAAAATCTAAAACACATTTCCTTATTTCTTATATGATGCTATTCTTAATTATAAGAAAATCTACAAAGGTAGGTGTCTGGGGGTGGGGGAGAATGTATATATTTGCATTTTAACTACTTAATGTCACACAGTAAGTAGTTCACTGTGCTGGTGAAGGACACAATTTGATTGCCTTTAACCAAATACTTAATAGATATTGCAGTTAATAATGGCTTCATACCATTTCATGTTGTGAAGTGAAAACTTATGAATTCTTTCCCTTTTACTCAGTCCAGAGGTAAGGAATCTATTTTAAGATAGTAGCATTTACTACTAGCAGAGATCATCGTCAACAAATCTGCAAATGTTAAAAGAATGACATGTGAAATGCTAGTACACCCAAAGAGGCACTCGTTCTTAAAATCATTATCTGTGTATGGTAGGAAACATTTTGGCTCAGTACATACAGTCAAACGTGTGAGTCATATATTTGGTGCGCTACTTTCCTGATTGACAGAGCTCTGAAAATGTCACCTGCTCTAAAGCCGCTCACTGAGGGATGTGGAAACCGTAACTGTATTTCTAAAGGCAAAGTAATCCTGAAGGCAGGGCTTCCCAAGCATTTCGCATCATAGGACACAGAGAAAATGATTAGATGTAAATGGCATTCAGTCCTAAACAGACCAGACTGTTCACGGATGGAGGTTATTGTTCTGGCTCTTTGAGGCTTCACTTGGCTTTCTCTAAGTGTGAGAGGGCTTCTATACGTCATGACTGTCCAATTTAGTGATTCAGTAATAATTAAAATATATTCTAATGATGGAAGATATATTATGTGATATTAAAAAATGAATCATTGTAGGGGCGCCTGGGTGGCGCAGTCGGTTGAGCGTCCGACTTCAGCCAGGTCACGATCTCGTGGTCCGTGAGTTCGAGCCCCGCGTCAGGCTCTGGGCTGATGGCTCGGAGCCTGGAGCCTGTTTCCCATTCTGTGTCTCCCTCTCTCTCTGCCCCTCCCCCGTTCATGCTCTGTCTCTCTCTGTCCCAAAAATAAATTTAAAAAAACGTTGAAAAAAAAATTAAAAAAAAAAAAAATGAATCATTGTAATGCCATGCTCTTTTATTTAGTAAGGAAAGAAGCAAAATATTAGTGAAAGAAACTTCAGTGACCCATTTTTTTTTACTTTCAAAATGGCAGAAATTATATACATCTCGTCAATATTTAATTTTTGAATAATCAAAATCTAGATTAGTAAAAGATTGGTACTAATTTAGAAATCATTAGAAGTTGTGCTGTTAACATATGTGTCCAAATATACTGTAACCTCTATGTTCTCCTTTATTGTCTCAGTATAAAAAGTTAAGTTAGGTTTCTTTTAAAATTAAAATTGATATAAAGATTCTCCTTTCGTACATAAATGGCTTTGTTTCTATTTTGGGGAAACAACAGTTCTACATCCAGATAGTATAACAGGATGTGGAATAAATCCTCTGTTCTCTGATGCTACGGATGCTGCAGTTGAAGGGGGTGTCATTTTTAGTCTAGCAAAAGTATAATTTACTTCTATTTCTATGGTGACAGATGTTATTCAGTACTTTTTGGAGAGAAAGAGATCTCTTGTTCTGTTTAATTACAATCAGCCCCAGCATATTCAGCTTGGGTTCCCAAGGCTACACAGCAATCGCATGATGTATTTGTCTGTTACTATATTTTTACCAGCAACACCCACACCTATACCATTACCTGCTCCTATCTCTAAACTAGTACCTATACTTATAATTATACCTATTTCATAAATGAACCACTTGACTATTGGAACAAAATCCATTTTAAATAATAATGTGGCAAATAGCATACTTGTGGGGATATCTCTTTCAGTGTTTACTTTCCGTTCCAAGCAGTTTCTTTTCCCCATATTTTTTAAAGCTTTATATTTCCCAAAGAAGACTTTTAGCTAGCTCTCATGGCACCTTATGATAGGAATTTCAGTAGCTTTTCCAAGAGTCTCTTTCACTACTTTTCTTTGTGTACCCACACTCCAGACGTTTTCTATTATTGGTTAAGAAACCAATTCTGTGTTTCTATAATAGATGTTTTGTATTACTGGTTAAGATAACACTCTATTATCTCACCCTTCAATAGTTTGGAAATCTGGTAGTTATGCTGGGTTCTCTGTTCAGAGTCTGGCAATCTTGAGATGCTGTCTGTGCTGGTTCAGGGTCCTCTTCCAAGTTCATGTGGTGTTTGAAGAATTAACTACCTTGAGACTGTAGAGTTCATAAAGGATGATCTTCACAGCCAGCAGGAAAGCACACCTCTGAGTTTGAAGAGATCATCTGACTAGGTCATACCCACCCAGGATAATCTCTTTTTGATTAACTCAATTGACTTAGAGGGTTTAATTACATCTGCAATTTTTTTTGGGGGGGAGCAAAGAAAATAATACAATTGTGGGAATTATATACCCTCATATTCACAGGTCTGCCACACTCAAGAGGAGCATATTGCACACAACATATAGATCAGGGGATAGGAGTCATGGGGGACCATCTTAGAATTCTGCCTACCACAAGAGCCAAACTAAACTGTTGGCTTTTACTTAATTAATGCTTTACGTGTTTTCTTAATACTTTTTTTTTGGTGAGGATATTTCTGTCTAGAATGGTTGCTTTTCCTGAAAGTTACATATATAAACAGTATGTAGTTTTTTAATTCATCATTTATCATAAATATCATTTCATTGATGAAGCTGGTTCTCCAAGTAGTTCAGTATTTTTGAACTCTGTAGTGATTATTGTGTTGTAAAAAGTTGAATGAACGAACACCCAATATTAAACAAGAAGAAATATGATACAGTAGAAAATATTAGAGGGTATTTAATGGACAAAAATAAAATACTGTTCTTTGACACATTTGTTTCAGATACACACACACACACACACACACACACACACACAGTGTAAAATGAATTTATTACTGCGGGGGGAAGTAAAGAGAAGTTTAAGAAACACTGCTGCAGCAAATCTCTAATGCGGATTGTCATTTTCTGCCTTGAATTATAGTATCTCTATTTCATATCTGTCCTATATTCATTCCTCCAAGGAAGAACCATATCTCATTTATCTTTCTATCTCCCATAAGAGCTAACATAGCACCTTTTACATTGTATGAATTCAGTACAAATTGCAGAACAAATGAAAATAAAGTTTGTTTTATATTTTCAATTTTGTTTTTAAACAAATATTAAGTTAAATGTGAATCTTTTTTTTCAAGTTCTCCTGATTTTATATTAAATTCCTTAGTATTTAAACACAAGGAATACTTGTTTAAATAATGAATCATTTAAAAGTTTTAGATGTTGGCAGTATATAGACATCCAACTGATTAAAATTTTTACTTTATTAAATTATTGGCCTTCTGGAAAAAAATACATTTTAATTCAATAAGCATTTATTAAAAGTTAGTGAATTCTGGCTACCAGAGATATAATGGAGCATGGTACAGTAAAGCCCTTGACCCCGGGAAGCCTGCTGAGAAAGGTGGTCAACACATAAATGGAACATTGTGACTATCATTATGAAAGGCAGAGTTCTGTAATACAGCATCACTGTAGGACCTACTGTAGGGAAGAAATCAACAGTCTTTTCTGAGAAAGAGAGCATCAAGTTCTTAAGAACTTGGAAATTGTGAGATATTTTAATTCTAGGCCAGAAGATATAACATTCACAGGTAATTTACTGTGAAATTGTGTGATTATATCTTGATATAAAATATTAATTATACTCTAGCAGTTTTCATATTATTCAATGGTTTATAGAAGTATTCATTACATATTACATTATGCTATGCAAATTTTTGTATTGATGCATTTTTGACGACTCAAAAATGTATTTAGTCCTTACATAAAAATTCAAAATTCTCCCTCTATATACATGTCTCTTTCCATATTTACATATGTATATACTATACATATGTAAGTTTAACTATATTAGTTCATCTTTCAATCTTTTGCTAACATCTGAAAATGTTAATAAAATGCCTATGTGATTGTTTCCTGTGTATTTAACAGTATAAGCATAATTATATTTTATTTAACTGACATCAGCTATTTGATCCAAATAATTTTAATTTGGAAAACACAAAGTCAGTATTCTGCTTTTAGACTGTACTTGGTTCTTTGTGTTTTAACTGAAAGTTTACTATTGTCAAAAATCCAGAAATAGCAAAATCAAAACCACCAAATCAATAAATACTATTAGTTTATTGTGCATATAAAGAGCAGTTCACAAACTGGGAGCTTTCACATTCAAAGAAGTTCATGAAGTAAGCTAGATTTAGTTTTGCTTCAGTGCCTAACATGGTTTTGTCTGCTCATGATATTCTCAGTCCCATCTGTATCTTTAATTTAACATTGTGATTGGGGAGGCAGAGTTAATAAAGACATTATTTAAAACCAGCATTTTCAAAAATAGATCCTTTGATATTAGTGAATATATTACTTGTCAGTCATATATTTTGACATCCAATAATTTAAGGATTACATTACCAACTACTTTTCTTTTTTTATCTCTTTTAAAATTTTTGTTTTATTTTTTGAGAGAGGGAGAGAGAGAGAGAGAGAGAGAGAGAGCGACAAAGCATGAGGCATGAGTGGGGGAGGGGAAGACAGAGAGGGAGACACAGAATCCAAAGCAGGCTCCAGGCTCTGAGCTGTCAGCACAGACAGCTCTATTTTTTATTTTTTTTTTCTGACATAAAAGCTGTATTCACTGAACTAGTAATAAAATTCAGGAATTACAAATATTCCGAAACTGCAACAAATGTTGTTATGTTGTTCGTAAACATACCCTTCCACCTATGGTTAGAACGGCCAGGAAAATGCATTAGAGTTTGTTTTTTTAAGCTTTAAATTCCATTTAGTTAAAATACAGTGTAATATTAGTTTCAGGTATACAATGTAATGATTCAACTATCATACAACACCAGATGCTCATCACAAGTTCATTCTTTATTTTTTTTTTATTTATTTATTTTTTTAATTTTTTTTTTTTTAACGTTTATTTATTTTTGAGACAGAGAGAGACAGAGCATGAACGGGGGAGGGGCAGAGAGAGGGAGACACAGAATCGGAAGCAGGCTCCAGGCTCTGAGCCATCAGCCCAGAGCCGGACGCGGGGCTCGAACTCACGGACAGCGAGATCGTGACCTGAACCGAAGTCGGACACCCAACTGACTGAGCCACCCAGGCGCCCCACAAGTTCATTCTTTAATCCCCCATCACCAATTTCACTCACCCCTCCCCCCCGCCCCTCATGTCCCCACTGGTAACCATCACTTTGTTCTCTATAGTTAAGAGTCTGTTTCTTGGTCTGCCTCTCTTTTTTTTCCCCCTTTTGCTCATTTTTTTTCTTAAATTCCACATATGAGTGAAATCATATGTTATTTGTCTTTCTCTGACTGACTTATTTTGCTTAGCATAATATTCTCTAGCTCCATCCACGTCGTCGCAAATGGCAAGATTTCATTCTTTTTGATGGCTGAGTATACATAAAGTATGTTTCTAATAAAAATAATTTTCAACAGTACATTTATGACACAACATTAATGTGCTGCTTAAGGATATACTTCTCTGGTTGTATTCTGATTTTCAATTTAAGACTGGAAGGAGTATTCCTGCATCAAGATAATGAATTTTTAGTTTTTACTGTCTTTTAGAGTTTGGAGCATGCTAGTTCCCAATTTTAAGGCTGTTAACATCCACTGAATTAAATGCAAAAAGCTCAGCATGGGATCTCAGGATCTTTGGAACAGAACTCTAGTATCCCATTTCAGCCTACTTGCCAACCACCCCCTACATACAGCCTGAATTGTATCCAAACAGAAATTCTTCCTGCTCTTTTCTAAGCAGGATCCCTCAACTTCAGTGTTTGTGCCTTAGCTCTTATTCCTGTCCGTGAAGATTCCTACCTTTCTAACGGCTTTAATTTTAACCTGGTCTTCAAGGTCCAGTACAAATACAATCATTTCTGGGAAAACTCTCTGCATTCCTTACAAAGAATATAATCTCTTCCTCCTTCGTGTTCTTTCGTAGCAATTTGTTCTGAACTCTGTTATGGCAACTGTCATTCTGACTTGTATTACTATTTTTGTATATTTATCCGTCTTCCAACACTAGACCGTAAATTCACTGTTTCTTCATCTTTATGGCCCAATTGCGCTCAATGAATATTCTCTGACATTGTTCTTCAATGACAGCTCTGGAAAGCTTCATGATTTATACTTTGATTTGAAGCTTTAAAATGTATTTAAAACACTATTTTCTCCTGGATTATTTAAATTTATACTTGTGCCTACAGGAATGACTTAGATTTTAGGCATTTTTTTTTGAAATCTTATATTCTTAACTTTTACCCAGAAGTCTCTTGGCGGATTATCTTTGTTTCTCTTGTACTCTATTGTTATTTCTTTTCTTTAGGCAAATCCATAGAGCATTATAAAATATTACATTAAGGGATAGTACGCTTCATGTTGTTATTAACCATTTTTTCCTCTGATGAAACATTTTTGAAACCTTCTTAAGAAAATCTTCGGTGTGGGTAAATAGTAAGTCAGTAAGTTTTTGTAGTTCTAAGTACATGTGAATTTGTATGATGCCACTTTATTTGCATATTTAAATTTTGTATTCTTTAAATGCAAAGAGTAACCAAAGCTAGAGTGAATTAGTGTTTACTGGTTTTAAATTAGTTGCCATAAGAAGGTTATTTTTCTGTCTTTACATATCAAACAAATAAATATGCCTCAGTGTTATTTTTTAATAAGATTAGGGGAATACTAGAAAATATCCACAAAACAGTCTTTTGTGTGTGAGAGAACTATACTGAGAACACCTTCTTCTAGGAAATTGGAGTAGATTGATTTATGCAGACTCAGACGGAAATGACAACATTCATTTTCATTAATTAAACTCATTAAGGTCTGGGGCCTTCTCTTAGGCCCATGTCCTCTGCTTCCAACCCTAAATTTGTACCACTTTTATCTAAGTATGACTTTTCAGATTGTATATTTAAGTAAGGAGTGCATAACAACAGCCCAAATACAATGAGGTCAAGAACCGCCAAAAATTAGCCAACATATCACCCTAGGGAAATGGAAAAAAAAGACTGTCCCCATGCCTGGATGTTTCAAGAGCCTGGCATTTTTCTGGAGGAAACATAAAACAGAATTCTCCTTACCTGAAGTTCTAGCTGTAGACATTAAAATAGCTGCGTAGAAGAATGTGATTTATTATCTTATTAAGGATATAATATTTTATACACAGGCTTTAGGTCCAACTGTGTTTCCATTTCTCAGTGACATACATTTGTTTATTCAGATACTAATGAGTACTTACTGGTACACTAATAAAAGCCCTAAAACTTTATGATTTTTCTATAGAAAGAATTTGATAAATCTTTCTGACAACCAGCTGGTGTTCAAACACTTGAACCTGAATAAAAGGCTTTTAATAAATTACTAGACACGTTTGTAACTTGTAATTCCAATGGTATGGAAAACACATTTGTTTGAATGAAAGTTTTTCTTCAGTAAAAAATCTGTGTTTGAAATTAATTATCATAATCCATTACAGTTTGCATAACATTTGACGGGGAAACATTGTCTTGGAAATTCTTAGGCTTATAGTCTGCAGAAAGTGATCTAACAATCACATTAGTGTATGGGCCAAATAGACACTCAGAATTTTTTTTTTTTTTATTTGCAGTGGATCAGAAAGGATTATACATAGACATTACTCCATTCGCATGATGACTCTGATTCACAAGGATGGCTCCTGCATGGAACGTAGCATCCAGCATTGGAAAATTTATCATGAGAACTATGAAATTTGAGAAAGCATTTCTTTTTGGAATTGCTTTAAGTTGTTCTGAATATAATCAATGTGTCTGGCTGACACTTGGGAAATTTTGACTTAAGTAAAAATTTCTGTTACTGCTTCCACTAAACAAAACACTACAACCTCTTTTCCAGCTTCTCTTTTTCTCGCCATTTTGCTACCAACTCACACTTCTCCACCAAACCCATCATCCCAAAAAAGATGAATATGTATTATTCCCTTGGCAGAGGATAGACAACTCTGAACAAAGTCCTCTCTGAACAGAATCCTAAACGATAAAAGAGATTAGACCTCATAACAAAAACTTTTTTTTTCTTATAAATACCCTTACTTATACCTGGTCCACAAGTCAGCCATGATAAATTACTAATACAATTATGATACTTTTCAAATATGTCTTTCCTACTAAATATTCCATCCGTACTCATCCATTGATTCAATTTATTCATTTTATATTAACTATATATTTTGTGCAAAGGACATGGGAAGTTAGCTATATAAGCAAGTAATTATAAAAAAGAATAAAATAATGCGGTTTTTTTTGTTTGTTTTTTTAACAGAGGTACATTAAAGACTATAAGAGTAGTAAGAGAGGATTGGCCAGGAGAACTGGACCATCTTCATAGTGGAGATGATATTTGAACAGCTGTGATTAGAGAGTAGATAGGAGAAGGGAAATAATGACACAAGGAACTTCATACACACAGTTAAGAAAATAAATGAGACCTGTTTGGGGAAATATAAGAAAAATAAAGAATTAAAAGATTTTTGAGCAGGTAGGCAGAATTCAGATTGTGGCGGACTTGGATGTTACCCTAAAATAGACTCCCCAAAGAGTCAGCCAGGAGCTGTCTGTGGCCAACCCTGATGACCATTGTTCATTGGATTCTTATGTTTGCAGCTAACGTCAATGATGTTCACATGTTCCATGTGGCCCGTGGAAGGTTTTATTATGAGCCAGGACACAAAAGTCCTGGGAAAGAATTTATGTGTGTTCGAATTTTTGTTTGCTTGTCTTTATCTTTTCAGATTTATTTTTAATTAGGTATTTCTTTTATATAATTACTAGATTAGAATAATTTATAATCTAGTCAGGATGGTCAAATCAGGTAACCTGGGGGAAAATGTAAAAAAAAAAAGACAAAAAACTGTAACTCAATAAGTGACATCATACAGTATGTCTGAAACAATGGCATAATTTAAAAAATGAGAGGACAAAGATGAATAATTTTCTGCACGTTTCCAGGATTGAACTGGCAGGAGGGATAACTGTGAATTACGAAGAGAAAAATTTAGTTTTACTTAGCAAGCAGCAAGTGTTTACATATATGTACCGGACTATTTATTTGAAATTTGGAAACAGATGAAAGAGGTTACTAGGTGTTCTTTTACAGTATCATGGGCTTGACTTTTTATTTAGGGGACAATTTTAAAAATCCATAAAGGGCAGGACAGAAGGCAAATTGTAGACTTTTGCCCAGTAAAAATGCAAATAATTTCTATGCCATGCAACAGATTGAACATCAAAGATTATGGTTTATGGCTCCCTTAGGTATTAAACACTTTAAAAATAATTCAATCTAGCACTTATATCCTTTTTTTTTTTTTTTTGGATTAATTGTCTCTATACACCTGGTTTGTCAAATGATCTTTGAACCATTTTAAACATCTTACTGGTGGTATAATTAATAAGCAGAATAAAATCTTTGACATGGCTTCATTTTACATTCACGTAAGAGCCCTGATTTTATCATTTTTGAAAATTATACTTGAATATATTCTTATAATGGAAAGGACATTAGATTATCATTATTTTCCATTAGGGTTATCATACGTTCATTACTTTTCTGCTTTACAAGCAACTTTTTAAATTTTTTTAAGGTTTATTTATTTATTTTTGAGAGACATAGCGTGAGCACGGGAGGGGCAGAGAGAGAGGGAGACACAGAATCTGAAGCAGGCTTCAGGCTCTGACCTGTCAGCCCAGAGCCCGACATGGGGCTTGAACTCATGAACTGTGAGATCCTGACCTGAGCTGAAGTCAGATGTTTAACCGACTAAGCCACACAAGCACCCCACAAGCAAATTTTGATGATAGTTACCTAAATTCCTGTGAGGATTGTGTTTTGCTGAAATGTATGTTATTTCCTGCTGAGAAACTGGAGTCACACTACTTGGGATACTATTCCCGATTGTTTTATGTATTAGGTTATGACCTAGGGGATTTCCCACCTCATTGGTAAAATGAAGGAAGACCTGTTACACAGTGCTATCATGAGAATTTAAAAGGAATATTTCATTTTGAATGTCTAGCATGCCTGAAACAGGAATGCAACACATTCTAATAAGTCCTATGTGTGCTGAAGTTAATGCATGGCTTTGCCTTGTTCCTATAAGAATTTCTTGTGATTAGTTTCCTCTGTTGCATTTACTTAACACATCCGTTACTCAAACACTGTCTCTGTTTGTTATTGTGGAATTTGCATTTTTAAATTTTTTATTGGGAAATCGTTCTTCCCTTCCCCAGATGTTTCTGTTATTTGTTGCCTGCTTATCCATTCCAGGGATTATGTAGTGATTTTGTTTTCTCACCAGTATTTTTGGAAGGAGTACACAGGCATGCTTGACTCAGCCCTTCACTCTCCCTCATGGGACCCAACAGAGTGCAGGAAGCAAACCTTTTCTTGATGTTTCTTTAGAGGCAGATCCTCTGCACATTCCCTTAATTATTGGAGGGGCGTGGAGGCGTATCTGTCTAGGTTTGCAAATCAGCCAAAGTCTGGATTCAGTTAACAGATCTATTTTGCTTCACACTCAGCTAGTACTCCTTGTTTGTTTGTTTATCACTCATAAAGGTGATCTTTTGTTCTCCACTGCCACTCCCGTTTCTCAGTTCTTTAGGATATGTCTTGGGAAGCATGTTGCTCTCGGGGGTTACCTAAGATATCCTATACCTACCTCAACTTCTTCCTTTTTCTTTAAGACATTTCTTTGTTTTTTTCTGGTACTCTGACACTTTCTCTCCTGTTTTGGGCCATGGATTGTCCATTGCTGTGTAAGGCATTCATATTTTCTTGGGATTTACCAAGTGTAAAGTGACCCAGGTATTCCTTTACTGTTGTATGTTACATAATTTTATCTAGAAAGTTAACACCCTAAACCATGTGGGTCAAGATTTATTATTCCTAATTTATATGTATGCTTAATAATGGTCAAGCATCATCTAATCAAATTCACAATAAAATCATCTCCATTTTCCAGAAGAGAAAAAACTGAGTCACAGAATAGTTAAGTTAACTGCCCAAATTAACACAACCATAGAATTCCAGCAGGGCAAGAGCAGGAATCTAACTAAGCAGGTTGACTTCAGGAACTTTTAAATTCTTAGTCTCTTAGTGTATGAGAAAGCAGAAGCAAAGAGAGGCTTGGGGCTTGCCTGTGATTCAAAAGATTTGCCCATCTGATATCCAACATTTATTAACTATGAAACCTTGAGAAAATTTATCTAACATCTTTGAGCCTTGTGTTTCTTGTGTGTTCAGTGGAAATATTAATACTTGCCTGCATTCTTACCAGACTATTTGAAGGGTAAAATGAAAATATATATATATATATATTATATTATATTATATAGAATTATATTATATTATATTATATTATATATAATTATATTATATTATATATAATTATATTATATATAATTATATTATATTATATATAATTATATTATATATGTATGTATGTATATATACATAATATGTATATTGTGTATACATATTATGTGTATTGTATGTATATATATAATATATGCATATATAATATATATATTAAAAAATATATATATATATATAATTCTATTTGTCATATAGTACCTTGGTTCAGAAAGAATGTATCACACTGTGAACATGCATATGGAAGCTCTTTTGTAACTGTTCATTGTTAAACAACTAAGTGTAGTCATATTGTTGATAAACGTAAAGCCTAGCAGAGGTGAATGTTTGCTCTAAGACAATAAACTTTGCTGTGGCCTGACATGTGTTTCACCTGTTGGATGAGGAATATTTTATGGAAACACACCCATCATGGTTGTGCGAGGGAGTGGAGATTTCTAACGCATTGATTGTCACCATGCCTTTTGGAGTCCTTGTGATCCAGAAAGGATGGCTGAATAAAAATAAATCATATGACTTCAGAATTTTGAAAGATGGAAGCTGAAAGCCTGGCACCATAGAAGAGGAAACCATAGAAGGAAACCATAGAAGAGGAAAAGGGGGTAGCAATGATCATGGAATTTATAAAGAGATAAGAAAGAACTGCGCATTAAGGACAGAAAAACAGAATTTGTTCAGCAGATATGAGATAGTGCAGGGAGATTCTAAGTAAAAAAAAGAAATAATAATTTAAAACTGCTGTGTTTAAAAGCTACATAGCTTTCTGGACATTGCTCGCAAGCTGCTGTGTTTTCTTCTGCAGTTAATTTGCAGAAATGCTCAGAGTTCAACAACACGTGTAAAAAATTATTGTCAGGGAATAAATGACCCATTTGTATTCAAACCACTGATGCTAGTAATGTGCAAAGTAAGTGAATCATACCAGCTAGTGGGTACTTGGAAACCAATTTAGCCACAAGTATTACAATATAGGGAATGCATGGTAGTTTTAAAAGCATAGAAAAGGGTATGATTCTGGCAATTAATATTTCATTGTGTCACACTGGAATATTATGTCAGAATAAAAAAGTTGAAAGAAGTCAGGAGACATTGCCCTATATTTTTAGAGTGTATGTCAAAATGAAATTACACACATAATTATACATTTTTATAGGAATAACATTTCAAACTAATTTCCAATTTTTATGTTGAGATAACATTAAAATGGAGAAATAAAAATAGAAGAGTAATAACCTGAAAATTCTATATTTTGCTACTAGGCATAAGAAAACTTTGGTAAAGAACTTTGGTCATTAAAATAATGGCCTTCTGAGTCAACAGACTTGATCTGCCACTGCTTTCTAGTGATGCGCTCTTACGTAAATTTCCAAAATCACTCATGCCTCAGATTCTCTATCTGTAATATTAATATCAATTAATAAAAATCCCAGGTCTGTAAGGCTAAATAAGAATAATATATAAGGCTAAATAAGAATATGGGGAACAAATAGTACAATGTACAATAGTACAATTGTACAATAGTACAATGTCTAGGTCATCATAAAACACAATAGATGGTATGTATTCTTTTAGTTATTTTGAATGTGGAAGGTATATTTTGATATTTCTCTTTCTGGGTATTAGACGGTCATCGTGAGGATGTGGCATCTCTTTACAAAGAGAAAACAAAGTGAAACCAGGTAACAATAAATCTGTTAAAGCAAAGAAATCACCATAGGCTCACTTTTCTAGCATGCATAGAAAATGACTCATATCTGTTTTCATGAGATATATTTATTTATGAGAATGGAAGGAAAATGGCATTTTTCTAACATCCACTATGAGTCAGGGACCCAACATGGTACTTTGTTTTCAGGAAAACTGTGAGACTTATATTATTATCCCCATTTTATAGAAAGAAAATCCTAAATAGCATGTTCAATGAAGTTGGTCTTCTAGTCTATCTAAAGAAAACTGGTAGTTGTTAAGAATATGAATTCTAGGGGAGCCTGGATGGCTCAGTCAGTTAAGCCTCTGACGATTTCTGTTCAGGTCATGATCTCACAGTTTTGTGAGTTTGAGCTCTCTGTCAGGCTCTGTGCTGGCAGCATGGAACCTGCTCGGGGTTCTCTTTTTCTCCCTCTCTCTCTGATCCTTTCCTGATTGCTTGCTTTCTCTCTCAAAATAAATATATAACCTTAAAGAAAATAATATGAGTTCTAGAGTTCTACCACTTGGGCTCAAATCAGGTGCAATATCATTAAACATAATAACATATTTAGAGTCCCTGTGACATAGTAAGCACTCAATGAACAATAGCTATTATTACCATATTGTACTATTATGATTATAAATGCTATTGTTGAAAAAATTAGATTCATCGCCTTCACCTGAAATAGAATTAAAGTAGCTGCCTGTTCAATGCTGTCTGTGAGCCAAGAGTATTTTCCACTGATGGGTGATGTTCAGAAAGTACTGCTTAGTGTCTTGCCTTCTTCCCACACTGGTGGTGAAAGATTTTGAGTATCACCTATACTTTGAACCACTTGACATCTGGCTCTGTAAGCAATACTGTTATGTTCCCTGGATCATGTTTGAGGGAGATTGATTGGATAAGTATTTCTCTCCTGTTCTCTTATGTAACTTTTATCTTCTAACAATAAAGAAGACATAATATAGCATGTATATGAACATGAAGGTGAGCACAAATGAGATCATACATGAAAAATTTGGCAACTTACAAAAAATGTTTTTAACAATTAAAGAAAAGCCTTGCTATGGAACTATATTAACTGGTTGAACAAAGATATAGATGAACAATTTCTCCTTCATCCAGTTAGAAATTAGGTATTTCCAAGAGCTACCAGGACTATAACAGCTATTGTCATCCATATGATACTCAAAAAAAAAATATTCACTCTGATATAAAACGTTAGCTGAGAAAGTCATCTTAAGCACATATATATGATAAATAGATAAGTGTATTCATGTGTATTTATTTATATTATTATTTTTTCCAATCCTCTCCTTAATGAAATGGTAATGTCATAAGGAAGCCTGCCTGTATATAATGTGATTTGATGAGTTGAAGTATAACCATGGAACTACAGAGGAATCTTCACTTAATTGAGTAAAGTCCTTTGACAGAAATCTAATGGGAAGGGAGGAGAATTTATCCAAAGAAGTTAATATGTATAATTTAATTTTACAACCATCTTTAATTTGAAAATCCCTAAATGCTTGCTATGCAGGTGAATGTTCTTCCATATATTTAATAGGCCATGATTCTATAACAATTTCATATTAATTGATCCATTTGGTCTGGAGGAGAATCAATATGGGAACATGGGAATATGGAAGTGTTTTCATTTCCTAGTTTTTTTAACATTATTTCTTAGTGAACTTAGCTTCTTTTTAATTTTATCTTTTTAACTATAGAATTATAAGATTTTTAAGTTGTTAAGGCAATTCTATATAAATACTCTTTAAAAATTAGAGTGATCCAGAGAAAAGACCTAGCATTTCACAGAGGTTTGTGTATCGACATATATGTGAACATGCAAACACACACATGCAAACAAAAATAACAGACACATAATTTCATTTTTTTCTCATTGAAATTGCGTGATATTACGATATATTAGAAATAAAAAAATGTAAATAGACATACTTTTGGTGGCAATATGTACTCTTACTAAATATTTTTAATATATATAGGTGAACCTCATTAGGTTGATATTCATATTTTCTCTGTTGATTGATATAGTGTAAGAACCGAATGCTTCATTTTTATAAAGTTTTTATGAACTATATAAACCAAGTTTTTATAAACTTTTATAAACCCAGGGGTGCCTGGGTGGCTCAGTCAGTTAAGCATCCAACTTCGGCTCAGGTCATGATCTCATTGTTCATGAGTTTGAGCCCCGTGTCAGGCTCTGTGTTGACAGGTCAGAGCCTGGAGCCAGCTTTGGGTTCTCTGTCTCCCTCTCTCTCTATCTGCCCGTCCCCCACTATCTCTCTCTCTTCCAAGAATAAATAAACATTAAAAAAAATTAAAAAGAAAGAAAAAGCTACACAGTCCTACAAGGAAAAATCATGAAATATTTGTTACAGGTGAAAAGTTCTACGATTTTGTAAATCAAGCTTAGAATTGCTAATTTAATTTCTTTGGTAGTCAAATAATTTGTTAGTAAATAGCATTCATAAGGGAATATTCATGAGATCAAAGTACGAATTTAAACTCCAGGGTAATATTTAACTGAGCTGTATTTTTGTTATAAATAAGTTATAGGCTCCTTTTAATGTCATGAATGATTATCACTACCATATAAATTTGAAGATTCACCCTGAATTATCCATTTACAATTCTTTGGTCAAAGGTAAAATGAAGACAGTAACGTGTTTCAGCACTATATTCATGTGCTTTCAAATATACCATCACCTTGTGCAAGGTCTCTGGAGATTGCATGATTTACTGTTTGCCTTCATATTTTCTTAAAGCATCATAGCATCTGCATCCATCTGTTTAGGTAGCATGGGTTAGTATTTCTACATCTGAACACTCTGGTTAGCAGAACTGTGATTAGAAATGTTTCTCTTCTCTCCTTTGCTCTCCCCTTCTTTTTCTTTCTTTCCTTTTTAAAGAATATTAATTGATACAAAAAGCTCTGCCTGGTACAGCATGCACACTGCTTAGTGAATTACAGAGTGAATGAGGAGGCAGTAAATGCTCTAAGATTTTCATATATTTTCTGAGGAAAATGGAAAGCTTCTGGGGTGTTTTGAGCAGTGCAGTCTTTTTGGATTACTCTTCTTTGGGCCTAAAATGAAGAAGGGACAAGGATAGGAGACGCTTGAGGAGCTAATGCAGAAGTCCAGGTAAGAGATTTATGGTGGCTCATGCAGCGTAGTAGGGGTGGAAGTGCTGAAAGAGAAAGCCGAAATGACCTTGAGCAGTCTTTAAGGACAGTGCTGATTCAGGCTCAAAAGGAAATGAACATGTTATTAACATTTTGCAAAAGAAACTAGCACACTCCTCTGGTTATAGTGCTACAGTTCTATCCTGAGGCCACCAAGAAGGCCGTATATGACCAAGTGAAGGCGCCAGCATCAATCATAGATATTATATACCATTTATACAAGGTTTTCATTTTCATTTCCATGTAAAATTTATTATGAAATGTATCGATCAAAGGACATCTAAAACACTCATGCATAAAGCTAATTTTAATAAAAGAAAAAAGTATATATACAAATGTAGGTATCTTATGCTGCATCCTATCTCCCTTTCTCTCGACAATAAATAACCATGATCTTGTTTGGGGGGATATCATAATTTATGCAAAGATAAATAAATATATGTTGTTCATCTTATCAGGTTTTTTTTTTAATTTAAGTAGATGGAATTGATCTCATTTTAGATTATTTCTTCAGTTGTTTGACAGCCCATATTTACCGTGTTTCTGTAAGTCTTGCAAGATAAATTTCTACTTGGTTTTACTAAAACATATGAGTTAGAAGATATCTGACTCAAGCCATCAGTAACTAAATATAGAAATCAAACAAAGTGACAATGAAATTAATATTGTCCTGTCCTTTTATGTCAATTTTAACACAGATTTATACATATTCATAAGGAATATTTAAGAAATATAGGAAAGTTTATGTATTAATAAGATAAATAATTTCCTTAATATATTTTAAATATTACCATAAGAATTTATAAAGATATATCAACATACAAAATTATTCCTCTATAAATTATATGGGATTAAAAAGAAGAATCAAACTTTTAAATGTACTTGACTACTTCTTAGGTTACTTTTGGGCTTCATGAGAATCAAAATGTCTTTGGATCTTGATATAGTCCACATTTCAGGTTGTATTTTCCAAGATAAGAAATTCTGCCAGTTTACTCTTTTTATCAACTGGTATTTTGACAGACTTGAGATTTGAAGTTGAATCTATTGCAACACTTTTAATGATCTAACATAAATTGTTATGATATATCATTATGGTAAAATAAAAACAAGAAACGATCTCATTAAATTATGAAGCGTTTTATGACATGTCATTAAGTGGGACTCAGGTGGCTAAATTCAGTATAGCTGTCAAGATGTGCATATCCTACTAAAATATTATAAATGGAAAAACCCTATAACAGGGTTCAATAGGAGCTGTGTGCAGGCATCAGAAAACCTAAAAGATAGTTACAAATAAGGTATACCTAAGAATATCTTGTCACAGGATAATGTAACAGCCAACCAAAAGAAAAATAGATATCTGTAATCTGATTTATTCATAACAGATTTATTTGATATATTAATGGGTTTGCAAAAACATTTCAGAGAAAGACAGGCATAAATTTTGAAAAGGTAAGATAGGGAGAAGTGAATGCAATAGACAAACCATGTTTTGCCAAATTTTGAACATTATTCAATATGATTCTTATTCACGGCTCAAACATGAGCCTTTATTTCCCAAAGGTTAAAAAAAAAGATAATTATTTAAAGTTTTCCTTTAATTGCTGTTTAATTGTAATCTCATGTTGGAATCTTTACACACAAGTAGCCATCTCTTGTGTGGTTATAAAAACCAAATGCATGAAATTAAGTTACAAGATCTGAACATTAAAAAGGTAAAATATTTAAGAAAAATGTGTTCACACAAAGATGATAATTTGTCATTTGTTACCAAATTCTAAAGAAACAAATAATGTCCATACGTAGTGGTTTTCTTGCTTCTAGGTGCATTTCCACAAAGTGGAGTCCTTCAAACTGGATACGTATAAATTTATGCACTTGACTTTGTTAACTTTGGCCTGACCATCTTAGAACTCACCTTAAATAAGGACACATGTATCAGAACTTATCAGAAAACTATTCTACCATAATAAGAGATTTGAAAGCTTTCCAAAATGATAATTAGTGAAGAGAAGACACATAAAACTGTCTGGGTGGAAGACTTATTGGCACTGATGCTCCTTGTCAAAATGTGAATGCTATTTATCTACAGACATTAATTCTGTGTGGCTTTTTCCAAGTAGGTTAATGGGTGATTTTCATTGGCTGTCTCTTGTTACGGAGCTCAAGAACCATCGTAATGAATGGGCCACCGGGTCTGAGATATTTGCATTTTAGGTGGGACAAGGTTACCTTAAGATCTGAACAGCATGGCAAATTTGATACTTGGCATAAAATTATTCTCGGTGGATATATTTCACAAATGTTCTTCTGCTTCTGTCAGTACAACAGCTCTGTAATATATTAGACTCTGGTAGAACACCTTTTTTAGATGTTTTAACTGTGACATGTTGAACCTCTTCTAAACTTCAAAAGACATCATAATCCTTCATGCATTATTGACTAAATTGGTCATTTAGGTCAAACTATAAACATTCCATTTTTGACAAGTGATTTTATATAGATTTTTTTTCTTAAGAAAATGCATTTATAATTATTGTAACTTTAGAAGTTAACACTCTTGGGGCGCCTGGGTGGCTCAGTCGGTTGAGCGTCCGACTTCAGCTCAGGTCATGATCTCACAGCTTGTGGGTTCGAGCCCCGCGTCGGGCTCTGTGCTGACTGCTCAGAGCCTGGAGCCTGTTTCAGATTCTGTGTCTCCCTCTCTCTCTGACCCTCCCCCGTTCATGCTCTGTCTCAAAAATAAATAAACGTTAAAAAAAAATTAAAAAAAAAAAGAAATTAACACTTTATGGAGGGGAATTGTAGAAGGCAAATAAATGATAGTGAGATATGTATGTGTGACATAACAATTTATAATTGCCAATATATTCAAATTATAGCTAGATCCTTTCAAAATTCTGTGTGGTTTAATATTATTATGAAGACAACTATAAGATTACTAAGGGGAGCTGTCACCATGACCCATTATCACTTTAGCCAAATTGGTTATCACTTTAACCAAATATATCACTTAATCAGATGAATTTTATTATACACACATAAACACAAACTTTGCCAAAATGAATACTTGTGCCTCAAACACAAGTTCAGGTGTTGGAATTAAAAATACTTGGAAAATTAATTTTACAAAGTGGCTTTCAAGTTCTGTGTCTCTCTCTTTCTCTTAGAGGGGAGTGATCTGAATTACTGTGCTTTGATAGGTATTACTCAGTGTGTCTAATTATGCAAGCAACTCCAAGGTATGGCTATTATACATATGCTGGGTATGTATAATTAAGCATTATTTTTCATAACGAGAGGCAGTGACCTAAAGAACACACCAGTATCCAATTCAACATCTTATATGCTAATCTTCATAATAGAACTATCAAAAATATAAATATTGAATACAAACAAGGACCTTCCTAGTTTCTGTAAATGGATACATCCTAAGAAATTTCCAATTCCTTTAAGCATAGACTACAGCTATGTTTAAAGTCACGTGGTCTAGAATCTGAGGCCAACAGAGAACTTCTAGTTGCTAGAATAGAAATGAAATGAGGTAATAAAAATCTCTCTGTATACCTAGATATGCATATTGTGAGCAGATTACTCCGATTTCTCTTGCATTATTATATTTTTATAGAGATTATTTTATCTTTGTAAACCCTAAGGACCTCTGATATAGGCTGCTTTCAATGGAGTAAAATTGCACAGTATCAACTTATTTTAGAATATTTTATAAGATTTCGATTCCAACACAAAGTTTTTATTAATATGAAGGTTTGTTTTTAATTTTATTTTAAGTAATCGCTACACCCCATGTGGGGTTCAAACTCACAACCCCAAGATAAAGAGTCACACACTTTACCAACTGAGCCAGCCAGGTGCCCCAATAGGAAGGCGCTTTTTTTTTTAACGCTTATTTATTTTTGAGACAGAGAGAGACAGAGCATGAACGGGAGAGGGTCAGAGAGAGGGAGACACAGAATCTGAAACAGGCTCCAGGCTCTGAGCTGTCAGCACAGAGCCCGACGCAGGGCTCGAACTCACGGACTGTGAGATCATGACCTGAGCTGAAGTCGGCTGCCCAACCGACTGAGCCACCCAGGCGCCCCAAGGCTTTTTTAATCAAAACTATTTTTCTCTTTATCACATTCCCACTTGAATACAAACCATTTAAGCATTTTTAAGTAATATCAAATTTTTTTAGCCTCCTAAGAAGCATTCTACAAGTATTATTTATTCAATTACAAAAGCTATATGTGTTAAAAATAATATTTAAAAACTCCAGAAATATAACGATGAGCACAAATTAATTATGCTCCTTCCTTCCTCCCCTCCTCCCTCTTTCCCTTCCTCCCTTTCTTTCTTTCTTTCTTTCTTTCCTTCTTTCTTTCTTACCTTTTTCCTTTTTCTTTCAGAGAGAGAGAGTGCATGAGTGTGCATGGGGTAGGGGCAAAGGGAGATGGGGAGAGAGAATTCAAAGCAAGCTCCCTGCCCAGTGAGGAGCACAATGTGGGCCTCGGAGCTTGAAGTGGGGTTCGGGGCTTGGAGTGCAGCTCAGCTCAGGGCTTGGGGCTGGGCCCATTCTCACCCATGAGATCATGACCCCAGCTGAAAATCAAGAGTGGGAAGTCTAACCCACTGAACCACCCAGGCGCTCCTATGTTTCTTTCAATGTGCTCCTTGCTTTCCTCACTTTTTATTCTGAAGTTAGCAATGTTGATAGTATGGCATGTGCCCTTCCATAATTTGTTAATGCTAATAAAATACTTACAGAAATGTTGCTTTGTTTTTTTGCTTTAACAATGGGATTTTACTATGAACATTAAATGATTTTAAAGTTATGAATTTATCATGACTGTCTTTCTAGATTCGTAGAAAAATGTCTATTTGCACAGCTTCATAATAGTTGATAGAACGTATGTACTATAATTTGTTCATTCATTCGTCTAGTGATGGACATACAGGTTGTTTCCCATTTAATGTCATTATCCATAATATGGTTATAGATATTCATATTTCTGTTTTTTTTCTATTTTTTAATTTTTTTAAATTTTTTTAATGTTTTATTTATTTTTGAGACAGAGAGAGAGAGAGAGCATGAGCAGGGGAGAGGCAGAGAGAGAGGGAGATGCAGAATCTGAAGCAGGCTCCAGGCTCTGAGCTGTCAGTACAGCGCCCGACGTGGGGCTTGAACTCATGAACTGTGAGATCATGACCTGAGCCGAAGTCGGATGCTCGACCGACTGAGCCACCCAGGCACCCCTCTATTTTTTTTGTTTTTTTACACACTGATGCTTTTATTTCAACAAGATCAATTTGTAGAGGTAAAGTTGCTGTGTTGTGTAAACTGTTCTGATACATAAAAACAATGTCCTTCTAAAGATTTCTGTAATTCCTTGCCAGACCAGCAGTGTACCTGAGGGCTTTCCTTCCTAATGCCTTGTCTGCAACATTGTTCTCCCAACTCTTGACAGAGTAGGATAGAATTTTTAAAAATATTTTGCTCTTATTGGAATTTCTCCAAGCACCAGTGATTTTGACTATCTTTTTATGTCTTTAGTATTTCTTTTGAAATCCTGCATAAACCAGTAGTTAAGACATGGATGTTATTTTTTTGTTTTTATTTTTGAAGTTCATTTATTTTGAGAGACAGAGGGAGAGAAAGCATGAGCAAGGGAGGGGCAGAAAGAAAGAGGGAGAAAGAGACTCCCAAACAGGCTCTGCACTGACAACGTGGAGCCTGATGTGGGGCTCAGTTTCACAAACCGTGTGATCATAACCTGAGCCGAAACCAAGAGTCAGCTGGTCAACCAACTGGGCCATCCAGGCGCTCCAGGTTTAAAAGACTGACTGCTTCTTTGAATCCTGGCATGTTTAGTTAGCATTTTGGTGACCATGGGCAAGTGACTTAAAGTCTCTGTAACTCATTTTCTTACCTGTTAAATGGAATAACAACAGTTTTCAGTCAGAACAGAGGTGTCTGGCCACAGTTAGCGTCTCCTTCCTCTCCTATATTTCATGTCCAATGACTGTTAGCACTGCCGTCTGGCAGGAGCTCTGACCCACCAGCAGAATTTTAGTCCTGGAACCACAGAGGCAGTATTTCTACAGTGGCAACAGTTTCCCTTAAACCTTTCCATGATCTTCCCCTTCACGGTCACACTTTGGATTTCTCTGTAAGCTATGGAGAAAGAGAAAATAGCCCTTGACATCCGGGAATTGGCTTGGAACTCATGAGGTCTCAGTATTCTCCTCTTCAACATAAATAATTTCACAAACAACATCAGGAAAGGTCACTGTGACTTTGATGAATCAAAACAAACAAACAAAAAAACACCACTCCATGATCACATTGGAACATAAAGCAAGACGTTGTCCTAACCGCAAAATTAACCACAACTTCCCCAATATTAGCTCATATGAGCAATTGTTGCTTCTTTGCCAATTATGGTTTTACCCTTGGACTACGTTTCCCTTGTTCTAGATACGATTTATTAACATACAAATCACTGAAGTATTCTTGTTTCCAGAATAAAGACCTATTTGCATAAACCTGCCCCCAAATCAACCTAACACAAACCTAGTATTTTCTAATACTCTCTTGCTGGGACATCCCCACGGTGTGCAATGAATAATATACCCAACTTGTTCAGCCATAGATATGTTTCTGGTGGTCTTGGCTGGAGGGCATCAACACTACAAATTGTTAACTCATGCTAGCCCTTCAGGTAAACTGATCAGCAATTTAGCAATTCCTGCGATTCTCAGAATCGCTCTTCTAGACTTAAACTTTCCCAGCTCCTTCCACTTCTATGAAGGTTTAATTTCTATAATATTATCTGCTTTGCTGACTCAACTCTGACTAATGCACTTTAAATAGCATATATTTTGCATACAAATATTTTCCATCAAACTGTCTGTCCATGTTTTCTTATTATCTTCTAACATTTGATTTTATACTGGTGTATGGTATAAGTGTTGGGAATCATTCTGAGATTTTCTTTGGAATGATGTATATTTGAAATGAAATATTTTCCCCCACGTGGCAGTCCTTTGAATTGACACCAGCATATAGTTTTTTTTAATTTTTTTAATGTTTATTTATTTTCGAGAGAGAGAGACAGAGCATGAGCAGGAGAGGGGCAGAGGGAGATGGAGACACAGAATCCTAAGCAGGCTCCAGGCCCTGAGCTGTCAGCACAGAGCCCAACTCAAGGCTCGAACTCACGAGCCATGAGATTATGACCTGAGCCAAAGCCAGACACTTAAGCTACTGAGCCAACCAGGCATCCTGACACCAGCGTATTTTTTAACTAAGATATTTTATTAATGTAGAATTATATCAATCACTCATACAGTTTACTTTATTCTGATTTATGAGAATAGATAAAGGGAATCCCCTTGAGAGAAGGGGTGGGGGGGGGAGAGGGAGAGAGAGAGAGGATCCCAAGCAGACTTCACACTGTTCACTCAGAGCCCAGTGTGAGGCTCAAAATCATGAACCATGAGATCATGACCTGAGCTGAAGTTGGATGCTTAACCGACAGCCACCCAGGCGCCCCACCATGGGCAAGTTAATTAAGCTTTTGTAGTTCAGTTTTCCAATTCATAAACCGGAAGGAATACATGAATTGCATTGTTTTTGTCATTGAAATAAGTACATTTTGTCTAGCAAAATACTTGGCACATAGTGGCCATATCAACCAATAAAAAATAATTTGTTCACTTATCCACATGTTCATTCAGCAATAATTTAGTGAGTGGCTTCTCTATACACCATGTCAAATGGAAGAAGGAAAAAAGAAATGATGAAAAGAGGAACCCCAACTTTTAACGAGTTTACATTATGGTGAGAAAAGCAGATGAAAATGTTTATCAAGAAGAGAAAGACAAAGAAATAGAGGAGGAAGAGGAAGGAAAATAAATTTAATTCAACGTGACTCTATTTCCAGTGTACATGTTGTTCAGTACTGTGTTATTTTACTTTATTTTATTTTTTATTCAAGTACAATTAACAAACAGTGTTATATTAGTTTCACATCTACATCGTGGTGGATCAACAGTTCTGTGTTCATTGCTCCTGAAGATAAGTGTACTGTTCATCCTCATCATCTATTTTTCCCATCCCACCACCTACTTGCCTTCTGGTAACCACCAGTTTGTTCTCCATGTTTAAGAGGCTTGGCTTTTTGTTTGCCTCTTTTTTCCTTTTCTGTTTGTTTTGTTTTTTAAACCCCCATATGAGTGATTTCAGATAATATTTGTCTTTCTCTGGCTCATTTCACTTAGCATGGTACTCGCTAGATCCATCTACGCTATTGTAATGGTAAGATTTCACTTTTTTATAGCTGATTAATATTCCATTTTACATGTGTGTGAGTGTGTGTGTTTGTGTGTGCATGTGTGTGTGTGTATCACATCTTCTTTGTCTATTCATTTATGGATGGACACTTGGGTGCTATTGTAAATAATAATGTAATAAACAGAGGTGTGTGCATCTTTTTAAATTAGTGGGGTTTTTTTCCTCTCCTTTCTTCTCCTTCCCTTCCCTTCCCTTCCCCTCCCTTCCCCTGCCTTCCCTTCCCTTCCCCTCCCTTCCCCTTCCCCTTCCCCTTCCCCTTCCCCTTCCCCTTCCCCTT